>NW_025945602.1:0-5865 GCF_000764305.2 Hyalella azteca
ATAGATGAACAAACACGGGTGAGTATATAGGTTATTACACAGAAAGTCAAAAAAGCATTGATAAAATTATATTACTTCATCAGCAAACCAGGTGCATAATTTATTACATTGCAAACTAAAACGCCCACCTACCCTACCGGCGCAATGATAAATCACAGGTGTCCAACAACAAATTACACTCTCAACACTCTTTCCCGATCGCTCAACGTGTGGTATCCACATTCTTGTATTTGCTTTGCCATTTGCCAACCTGCATGATATGGCGCAACACCTACGAAGCTCACTATGCAAATCCTTCTACATGTCCAGTATGCCACTCGCTAATCTAATAATGCACTTGGCCTACCACTTTATTTCTTCACAAATAATTAATCTTACAATATACAAGTATTACAGCTGACTTTGTATACCCTTCTCTAGGCAAAATATTTAAGGCCACCAATATATTATGTCGATCATACACTATGTCTATGATTCAATAGATCTATTGTAAAGTAGACCTATCTCATTCTATGTTTACCCAAAATTAGGCTTATCATATACTCGTACTAAGCTAATTATCACCCAAGGTGTCAACTACTCACTTTAGCTCCCAATACACTGGACATGGCATATAATGTTTTTTACTCACTGGTTTTACTCACTGGGCTATCAACGCACTGGGAACATCACACACTTATATGTCTATACTACGGTAGCTAGTCATCTCATCATACGAGACATTTCGTCATCGACACATTTCACCACTATGGCATTTCATCATTGTCCTAAGTGCATTTTGCAAACATCAGTACATGTAGGTGTAAGTAAATAAGTAACATGCTAAACCATTAGATATCATATCGGTAATAAATTACATATATTGTGTGATACACGTACAATTCTTGGGTTAGGTTCAAGGCAGGAACCAGTTCATTTGGAAACCAACACAAAGGTTAGGTTATTAGGTGAAATTAGGTTGGGTTAGGTTAAGTTAGTACACGTTACACCTACAGTATCATATTTTTGCAAAACGCACTTTATGCAGCAATGAAATGTCATGGTTATGAAACGTGCAATGATGAATTGCTATAACGATGAAATGTTCAATTATTAATTGCTGTATTTGTGAAATGTTTCGACGTTGAAATGTTTTATTTGGCTCAAGACAAATGTCAAACACCGAGACAAGATGGCAGAGAATGGACGAGACAATATGATGAGATGTCAGGAAACCCTCTACCAATCACTTGCCCCATAAAATTCTAAGCCTAGCGTACGCTAGGCCATCACTCTACCTACAATACGTACGGCTCACCTGGCACCAGCACCGGAGACACCATGAGGTAGGTGATGCAGGCCGCCCCTGCTAGGCCAGCACTCTACCTACAATACGACGGCTCACCTGGCACCAGCACCGGAGACACCATGAGGTAGGTGATGCAGGCCGCCCCTGCTGCATGTCCAAATAACGTCACTCTGCCTACAATACGACGGCTCACCTGGCACCAGCACAGGAGACACCATGAGGTAGGTGATGCAGGCCGCCCCTGCTGCATGACCAAATAACGTCACTCTGCCGGGATCGCCACCAAAAGCCGCAATATTTTCGTGCACCCACGACAGCGCGGCAAGCTGGTCCATCAGCCCCTGGTTGCCCACCACCTTGCGTGTTGACCCCGTCGGTGATGTATTCAGGAATCCTAAGGTAAAAAAGTCAAAATAGTTATATCACTTACATAAAAATCAGCATTGCGTTGCGCAGCGAGTTATATCTTATTGGACTAAAAACAGCGGTGCTGCCATTCTAAGGTCTTAAAGTTTCAAAATTTTCTGTGTTATGTAGAGTTTCATTTCCATCCATCGTGACTGAACTTCTTTGTAAAATTATTAAATTTTTCGTTTGAGTTTCCAGCCAAAATTTTGCTTATTCATAATTTTCAGCCATGAGCTCCAGGACACAGAAAAAATATTCCTAATAATCCAATGATGAGGCTTTCTGTCTTCCGAACAAACCAGTAAGTTCTTTCTAAGTTAATGATTAAATACGGATTTCTCCAATTGGAAATCGATTTTTTCGGTCAACTTCAGAGATTTGGTCCATTGATATTGAACTTTCTAACCTCACTCCGGTAAGCCTTCTTGCCGCTGCCGTCCGATAGGCTGCTTCGTCGCCCGCATCCCAGCAGGCATCTGACGTTGAAACAACGTTGATTATTGGTTGATTTTGGGTTGAAATGTTGAACAACCAAAATTAAACGTCATATCAACGTCGAAATCTGACCAAAACTAGAAGAATCACAAAACAACCTTATTTCAACGTTGAAACAACGTCGATATTGGTACGTTGAATGTTTATTTATTTTTAAACGTCCAATCAACGTCGAAATCTGACCAAAACTAGAANCAAAACTAGAACGGACGTAAACAACCTTATTTCAACGTTGAAACAACGTCGATATTGGTACGTTGAATGTTTATTTATTTTTAAACATCCGATTAACGTCAAAATCTGACCAAAACTAAAGCGGACATAAAACAACCTTATTTCAACGTTGAAACAACATCGATATTGGTACGTTGAATGTTTATTCATTTTTAAACGTCCGATCAACGTCGAAAATTGACCAAAACTAGAAAGGACGTAAAACAACCTTATTATAACGTTGAAACAACGTCGATATTGGTATGTTGAATGTTTATTTAATTTTAAACGTCCGATCAACGTCGAAATCTGACCAAAACTAGAACGGACGTAAAACAACCTTATTTCAACGTTTAATCAACATCGATATTGGTACGTTGAATGTTTATTAATTTTTAAACGTCCGATCAACGTCGAAATTGACCAAAACTAGAACGGACGTAAAACAACCTTATTTCAACGTTGAAACAACGTCGACGTTGGTACGTTGAATGTTTGTTCATTTTTAAACGTCCGATCAACGTCGAAATCTGACCAAAACTAGAACGAACGTAAAACTACATTATTTCAACGTTAAAACAACGGCAATATTGGCATGTTGAATGTTTATTTAATTTTAAACGTCCGATCAACGTCGAAATCTGACCAAAACTAGAACAGACATAAAACAGTCTTATTTCAACGTTGAAACAACGTCGATATCGGTACGTTGATTGTTTAGCTATTTACCAGCATGGAACTAATGTTATCACACTAACATTGAATGAAATACATATACATATGTGAACGATTAATGACCAGAGAATGCATTTCAATTTTCATGAAGTCGAACAATTCTTTAGATTTTTTATTGCTCATGCACGCGAGCTGCTGTGGTCAAGGTTGCCAAGGCGTCGCACGGTCTCCAGCGATCCCGGGTTCGAATCCTGCTACGGACTAAAAACAGATTGGTTCTTCAACGTTGATTCAACTAGACTAGAGAATTTGACTTTGCAGCAATGTCGTAGTGGTGATATTGATTCAACGTTGCATTGTAACGTCAGTACGACTTTTCATGAGAGACGTTGCTTCAATTTTCATTCTAAACCTTTTTTCACCGCGATCTCAACGTCATAATAGGTAAATGTTTCAACGCGATTCAACCATAGAATTTAACATTGCAGCAACTTCGCAGTAGCAATATTGATTCAACGCTGCATAGTAACGTCAGTACGACGTTTAATGAAAGATGTTGCTTAAATTTTCATTCTAAACCACTTTTCACCCCGATCTCAACGTCGTAATAGGTAGTTGTTTCAACATCAATTCAACCATAGAATTCAACGTGGCAGCAACGTTGAAGTAGCAACTTAATTCAACGTTGCATTGTAACGTCATTACGACGTTTCATGAAAGATGTTGCTACAATTTTCATTCTAAATCAATTTTCACCCCGATCTCAACGTCGTAATAGGTAGTTGTTTCAACGTCGATTCAACCATAGAATTCAACGTTGCAGCAACGTTGAAGTAGCAACGTTGATTCAACGTTGCATTGTAACGTCAGTACGACGTTTCATGAAAGATTGTAACGTCAATTTTCATTCTAAACCTCATTTAACTCCGATCTCAACGTCGTAATAGGTAGTTGATTCAATATTGATTCAACCGCCTAATGCCTGCTGGGATCGGTGGGTCCGTAAAATTGAAAATTCGCGGATGCATCAGCATATTTAGGCCGGGTCCATTTGTCGCGGTCGCCGCTGCCGCAAATAAAATAGAGGTGCAAGGTGTGCTATTGGAACATTATATTATCAGTATTGGCTACTGGCAGTATTGGCTGCCGCCGTGTGAGGCATTATTGGCAACCGTTATCTACACCCTATATAAACTCATCCACAGGACGTACCTACTGAATACTCGAACTATCAATAACTTGAATTTTCGTGCTCCTATTTCCAGGTACTCGTATTCATCTTAATTGCATCCAGAGGAATTTAAACCTAATTCCCGGTATGCGGAATTTTGAAAAACGAATCATTTAATCGGCGTCATTATGAACCAGCTCAGCTTAACTTGTAGTCTATGGCTGAATACCGTCAAGATAAACCAAGTTCTAGAATCTACCTTCCATAAACTTTTTGGAATTGGCCCGAGTAATAGCTTGAAACTGATACGCATCGTTAATGCCGACTTAACTAGATGTGGACTCGATAAACAGGCTATAGCTGGGCGTCGACCTTAACTAGAATAATTTTGTTATTTTCAAGAATTGTTTTGCCACATAATTTGATTGCAATCAATCAAATATTTTACTTATGCAAGTTTCAGCAGTATCACCATTCATTGAATAAAGGTGACTGACACATGATATTTAAAACCACGAAATACAATTCTTCGTTTCTTGTGAAGTAAAACAGTAGTAATGAAGCCAGTCTGGAGTGAGATCAATCAGAATCTGGTCCCTACTTTACTACTAAGGATCACTGGTGTAATTTAATGTGTCAGGTTTCAATTGATTTTCATGAAGAACCATGTCATTAGCTTATTTCGAATATTAAAAGGCAGCAGTCGAGAATAATCGAGTGCCTGGAAATGACTCGTATTCTCTGTACAGTGTGTTATTGAGGTTTGCATCAACAACCTATAGGTGACCAACGGTCTCAGCCGGTAGTTGGACGTAACTATCACCATCAGGACTATCACCTAACTGTCCCAGAAGGTAAATGATTGCGGCCACGACCATTGAAACTTTCAACTGGGGACCACCGTTGGGACTTTCTCCCAAAGGTCCTAATTTGTGAGTAGAGCGTGAAAACCACCATTAGGACTCACACCTAACGATGTCAGACTGTAGTTGATATCGACCACAACCATTATAACTCTCTCCTAACTGTCCCAGCCTAAAGTCGAGCATAATCACAACTATAAGAACTCTCACCTAGCGGTCCCAGCATGTAACTGTAGCATGACCATCCCCATATGGAATCTCCCTCCTAGCTGTCCTACACCTGTAGTTGAGCGTGGCCACCACCATAGGACTCTTGATTGCCTAGCGGTCCTAGTCCGTTAGTTGCAGCGTGTCCACCACTATTAGGACTCGCACCCAGCGGCCCCACTCTGAAGCTGCAGCGTGAGCACAAACACTAGGCCTCTCACCTAACTATGCCAGCCTGCAGCTTGGCGTGCATATCACCATTATTACTCTCACTTAGCGGTCCCAGCCTGTAGTTGAGCGTAACCAAAACCATTAGGAATCTCACCTAGCGGTCCCAGCCTGTAGTTGAGCTTCACCAAAACCATTAGGAATCTCACCTAGAGGTCCCAGCCTGTAGTTGAGCGTGACCACAACCAAAAGGACTCACACCTAACGGTCCCAGCCTGCAGTCGAGCTTCACCACAACAATTAGGAATCTCACCTAGAGGTCCCAACCTGTAGTCGAGCTTCACCACAACAATTATTAATCTCACCTAGAGGTCCCA
>NW_025945603.1:0-3804 GCF_000764305.2 Hyalella azteca
CATCTGCATTCTAAGTGCACTCCACGTCATTACGCATTAAATTCGTATGCGTGTGCTTTGCGTAAGCAGCATTATATCAACCTCAACTGCAAAGAGTATTTTCTTAGCATCACGCTTGTCTAGAATATTATTTTTGTTTCTTTCCTCGTTTTATGATTATAGAGAAGCCACCTTATTTTTTTTCATCAAGCCAACAGCGAGCTAAACATAGTCAATGAAATATATTAGATACAATAAATTTTAACCAATCACTAACTGCAAGCACGTACTTTTGCAAGAACCAGCCGATAAATTATATATAGCTACAGATTAGGAAAACTATATATCTAAAAAACGAGCAACCGATATACTATTCATCAACACGTATTATGGAAATCAATTTTTCATACTTGTTTCCATATTGACGAACAATTTATTTATAAAAAAAATCACTGGTATCAAAACATTAATATAAAAATAAAAATAAACATGAAATTAATTAATCTTAAAATACTCTCTTTTTCCATGAGATTAAGAGACCACTGAAAAACCCCTCCTCTGTCATCTTCTCTAACTGGTGCAAGGATTCCATGAAGACTCCCCGCCTCATTCACACTGACTAGCACAAGCCTTTCAAGACGATTCTCAGCATCCTACACTGACTTTTGAGCGCGTCCTGGGAGAGAAGATTCCATGGAGACTCCCCGCCTCATCCACACTGACTAGCACAAGTCTTTCATGGCGATTCTCTGCATCCTACACTGACTTTTGAGCGCGTCCTAGGAGAGAGGATTCCATGGAGACTCCCCGCCTCATTCACACTGACTAGCACAAGCCTTTCATGACGATTCTCTGCATCCTACACTGACTTTTGAGCGCGTCCTGCGAGAGAAGATTCCATGGAGACTCCCCGCCTCATTCACACTGACTAGCACAAGCCTTTCATGACGATTCTCTGCATCCTACACTGACTTTTGAGCGCGTCCTAGGAGAGAAGATTCCATGGAGACTCCCCGCCTCATCCACACTGACTAGCACAAGGCTTTCATGACGATTCTCTGCATCCTACACTGACTTTTGAGCGCGTCCTAGGCCCAAATAAAAATTGAGAGTGGAGCACCTATGTTTTTATGGTGGCTATCGGCGGACCCCATAGGTGGAGCTTATATGATTTATACAGTGAATTAAGGGTGGCGTGCACCACCTATCTCACACCTATAACCTGCCAATGGCCACCCTGTCTCTTATACACATCTAGATGTGTATAAGAGACAGCCTNTGATTCAAAATTTCGGAATTACTTCAATTTTTCTATTGAAGTATAGGTAAAAATTTTAATAGAGTCGGTAATACAAATTCGAGTACATCCCAATTAAACCGGAAGTAATAAAAAATTTACATTACCAAACTAAATTTATGAAACAATGTAAAATTGAGTCTTCACACTGCTGTTTCAGACAACTCATATAGAAAAAATATTTTTGTATTTCTTCTAACTTCTTGACTTCTTCTAAAATCCTCGCCCTTAAGAAATTGATTTCGAATATCGAGTCCGAGATGACGGTGCATCATTTAAAATGTTCATGTTAAATTGAAAAATTTTAGGCAAACAAATATGTTAGAAATTCTTTGTTTATCATCAAAAATTCTCACTTGTACACGAACGTTCTTGTTGGAATATATATAATTCTGTACCTTTATGAAAATTTTTGATTTGATAGATTTTTCGCGGTCCAAGGAAATTATTTTCTAACGGTAATTCCCGACTTGAGCGTCGGTTGGTTAAACGAGGCAGTTTTTATCCCCAGCCGGGCTGATAGGTTTAGCGAGCAGCTGTCCCTGTCCCGGATTTTGCTTCACGCGCATTACCCCCGAAGTGACCGGCGGAAGGAACGCGTCTTGACGCACAAGCACGCCGGCGTCGGGTTCACGAGACCTCCGCAGTCATTCTCTTACGCGCTGAAATTTTTATAAGAGATGAGAAGTTTAAACAAGAGCTTGTTTATTAAATACTTCGAGTTTGTAGCAAATCTTGACGTTGCCAGGATAATTTTTCGGAATCAGATTTTCAGTGACCGGCGGAAGGAACGCGTCTTGACGCACAAGCACGCCAGCGCCGCGTACGTTCATGAGACCTCCGCAGTCATTCTCATACGCACAGAAATTTTATAAGCGATGAGAAGTTTAAAGATCAGCTTGTTTATTAAATTCTACGAGTTTGTAGCAAATTTTGACGATGACAGGATAATTTTTTTGAATCTGATTTTTGAACCGTCAGTCGAAGAAATGTTGCATCCGAAGAGAGTCAATTTGAGTCAGAGCATTCAAAGTTAGGTGAAGCCAATAGGTAAGGCTTCTCAGATGTCTTCATCAGCGAAAAAGATTGCTTCACCTTTATCTCGGCGTATATTCATAACCAAAAATAGAATATAACGCAATATAGTAATAGGCGTTTATTCTATGTTTGAATTTAGTTATAAGAACTTTCATTGCTTCACATGCAACTGAATTTCACAAACACGAGAGCAGTTCATTTGGGCTATTTGTACCAGGGATCTAAACCAGGGGTCTCCAAACTATGGCCCGCGGGCCACATCCGGCCCGCCACATAATTTCATCCGGCCCGCTAGATGAAATCGTGAAATGGATAAAGAATTATGGTGTGAAATGACCAAATAATTATTGTACTAAAGGCATCGGAGAATTATTCAATACTGAGGTCTGTTGACTTGTGGCGCTCAGCCCGAGTCAATTTTATTCTCTCTCGTTAGTGTGACGTACAGATGCATTACAACCAATCAGTAGTGTATAACTGTATATTGTGGCCGCTACTTGAAGGCGCTACTTGCGCTACTTAATTGAAGGCCAAGTGAAGGTTAAGAATTTTGCTCATTTTCCATGTTGTAAAAAATTTCGTGCAAAAAATACGTAAAGTTGAATTTCCTTTTTCATTTGCAAATGAAATAATTTCAGATTTGAAAAAAAAACAGTTTCAGAAACGATTAGCTGCCAAGATGCCCAAGCAAATGAAATCAGGCTCGTTCATAATCCATTCGACTGCAATGCTGAAAATCTTCCAAATCACTTTCAAATGTAAATTATTGATCTCCAAGCTAATGACAGACTGAACGATAAGTATAGAGAAGGAAATCTGATTGAGTTTTATAAATGCCTGCAGCAGATCAGTTTCCAATTTTTATAAAGTTTGCTTGTAGTTATGTGTCCATTTTTGGTTCAACATACTTGTGTGGGCAAACATTTTCCAAAATGAAGTATGTGAAATCTCGAGAAATTTGTCTGATGATCACTTGAAATGAATTCTTACAATTGGCTCATCTAATCTGGAACCGGATTTTAATGAAAGTTAGAAGTCAAAACGACGGCATCATTCGTCACACTAATTTGGTTAGATACAATTATAGACAGGCATCTATTTAGTTTACCCTGATTTAAAAAAAACTGATTTAATTTTTCTATGTATATGAGTGAATAAAATTACTGGCACAGATTTTTTGTTTATTTTTTATTCCTTCGGCCCGCATATATATGGGAAATAAATAATGTGGCCCGCATATTGAAAAGTTTGGAGACCCCTGATCTAAACTATAAGTACTTTTTCATTCTGAAGACTGGATAGGCGTAACGTGTTAATTTCTATGGGCGGTGCCAGTAAATCTCGATCGAACCTGTGAGTTTTTATCTTACGGTAATTGCACGGCTGTTAAATTCAATCTAGGCTGAATGTATGATCAAGGTTTATTTTGTGAAAAAACTTAAGTGAAATTAAAAGCAGTAATCTGTCATTAAATTAAAGGTACACGGAAT
>NW_025945604.1:0-24159 GCF_000764305.2 Hyalella azteca
AAAGATTAACGAGGTTACAATTGAGCTCATTAGTGAGGCTGCTAAACTGTACCGAGTGCCAGATGTGGAAGCAAAGCAGGTGGATGATACTTGTAAGTCCCTCGAGGATAAATACAACTATGATGTGAACCTGGATGATGACACTTTTGCGTCGTATCGTGTATTGAAAGAGAACATGGCGTTGAGAGGCCAACTATCCCTAAAACACGTTTTGAAAAGCCGTAATGTCCTGTCATATGAATTTCGATCTGATTGGGTTCATAGTCCGCTTGGAAATTTACAATCAAATATCTTCGGATCAGATACACCTGATCACATCCCAGAAAGCTTGTGGAATTACATTTATAGTGGGATGAAGGGCATTTTCATCCATTTCAACTGCCGTGATACGAAATCCTGCAGTTTTTCTGACGTTGTTGAGCAAAATTTCCCCAAGTCTTGCAGCCAAATCGGAGCTCATAACGTTCAGTATATTCTGACCAAACTGAATTCTTTAATTCTTATCGAGGCCTATGACGAAGCCAATGCAACTTCAAGCGTGGCCGTTGAAGATATGATCTACAAATTTTACAAATTTGATTGCGAGTTTGTCATCACAACGCGGCCTGACCCATCGCAATTCGGCCTGACTGCCTCTCGAAGAAATTTCATTGAAAGTTTCCGTTTTGGTGACGGAATGCTATTACCCTTCGCCTTGAAATATCTAGGGAAGAAACATCCTTTAATAAACTACAGCCGCGTCTAGACAAATATCACTGCATTTGTCCCTTGTCCTGTTACGTCTATACCTCTCTCCTCCTTATTATAAATGATGACATATTCTCTGTATATATAGTAGTATACCTTAAGTTTGCAGATGGAAAGCAATTACGTTACAATATACAAGGATAATTGCTACAGAAAAGTGTGAGGACTCAAAATTGAAGTTTGTTTCTGGTCATCCTTGCCAGGCAAAGCATAACTAGGATTTAAAAATATTGTTACAAGAAAAAGTTACTGAATAAATATGAGATTCTCAACAAAAAAAGGTTGGAAAGAACGGATATATTTGAGTAATTAAAAATAGGTGAATTTCTAATAAAATATTTGGTATTAGTTTAGCTGCAAACAAATTGTTCAGCGCCCTGCGCGTTTTCTGCAGGTATTCCTCTTGGAAATTTTACACGCAAAGCTTTGTAATTGATTTCAATTGTTGTACACCAGATGACCATTAGTTATCATCAGAAGGTTCTTTTTGATTGCTAGTTCGAATTGCTTTGAAGGCGAGCTTTCGTGCATTTGCTGTGTTAATACTTAACTCAAGATTATCATAAAGCAATTGAAAATAGCTTTGATGCACATTAAAGCGATTAAGTTTGAAGATGTTGTTGCAAAAATAATCTGTTAACTGTCCACGAGAATATTATCCATACATGAATCAAAATGGATTAATAATTATTGAATTTTGATCGCGGATTATGATCATAAATAAACAGATTAGGATCGTAGAAATTTTCTAAATTTATAGGAAGCTGTTGAGTACTGAAATTCCTGCATGAATGTAGAGTGAAGCCTGCCGAGCAGCCGCGGCAGCCGGGCTGTTACTTGAATTTGAAAAGCAGAGGAGATCTGCAATACGTTAGTCCTATTCGTTACCGTTTGGCGTTCATTTGGTATTTCTATTGTTTTGTAAATATTGATAATTACTTTTAGATTATTCACTGATTTCGCGTTTTTCATCGAAATTATATGTCAATAAATTGAATACACAAAATACTGGATGGAACTAGTTCCACAAATACTGGCGACCTGGATTCGCTGTGGTATAAAATAGAATAGAATAGAAAAAATAAAATAAATAAATTTCTAAAATAAAAAATTCTAGATAATAAAAATCATGTAAACCTCATAATTTTAGAGAAATTAAATAAGTGAATAATTCAATCAGTTTCTTCCGGCATAAGCTCCACATGAAGCCGGAAGCTCCTAGAAGGTTCTTTCAATATTCCTCCGCCTCCCTCACCCTTCACCCCTTCCTCTCCCTGCCTCCTCAAAGCATGAACCGTTACCGCCGGCTTATTCGACGTAGGCCGCGGCAGAGGTGCGGCCATTTGCCTGCCGCAGCTTTTGCCGACCGAGGCCTCGCGCTGTTCGAGGCAGATGAGGCCATATCATCGCTAGACTGCTTGGGCGCGAGGTGAAGACGGCAAAAACGGCCTAGATTTGCGCGTCTGCGAACGTCTCTGCGGCGAACGGCCGCAATGACTGCAAGAATTTCGAGCTGGGATGTATTGACTATAATGTTGCTGAGAAATTCGTCGTATTTTTACAATGCAATTACGAACCGTTTTCATCCAATTCTTAATGTATTTAAGGACTTCCTGATTTTTTTATTGAAATAATGAACCTTATTATTAACACTAATAATGTTGACACTGCTTCATTATTTTCCCAAATGTAATTCAATAGTTTCTTAAATGCAGTTAGCAATTGCCAATATATAATTTTACGCAGTGAAGACCGGCCTTTATCTACTGAGATGCTGTTTATAAATGACCCATTTTTTTATAATGCAGAAAAACTCTGCCTTTATTTACTGAAATGCTGTTTATAAATACCTAAATTTTCTATAATGCAGTCAAAATTGTCTTTATTAACTGAAATTCCGCTTATAATTACCTTAATTTCCAATAATGCTGTAAACACGGCCATTATTTACTGAAATGCTGTTAATAAATGCCTCAATTATCTATAATGCAGTTAAAAACTGCCTTTATAATCTGAAATTCTGTTAATAAATGCTTTTTATTTTCCAAAATGCGGTTGACAACTGCTCTAGTTGCTGAAAGGTTGCTGATGATTGATTTCAGATACTATTCCATATTCTTCGAACTTCTTTTTTTAATTATTACTAGAAGGTTAGCCCGCTTTGACCTGCTATCAATCTACGCTGAAATTTTAAAATTCAGCCTTCCCAAATTATTCAAATGAGAATAAAATAAATGTGTGTGATTTGAAGCGAGGCGCTTTCAAAAAGCATTCTGCATAAAACTGTCACAAAACTCGTATTTGAAAAAATTGCCCATCCTCAAATAAAAAGGTACTAATTTATGTACCCAATTTCACTTTTTTATCCTATTCTTTCATCCAATAATTTCCGTTTCTCCCACTAAGAATAAATTTTCAGTTTCAGGTAATATCCCGACAAGATAGGTATAGTGGGCACGCGCCAAAACAGCCCTTATACCTATACAATATCCCGACTCGATAACTATCCTCGATACGCGCCCCATCAGCCTCTATATACAAAATCCCGACACTATAAGTATTATGGATACGCGCCCCAATAGCCCCTATATACAATATACAGACACGATAAGTATCCTGGATACGCGCCCCAACAGCCCCTATATACAATATCCCGACACGATAAGTATCCTGGATACGCGCCCCAACAGCCCCTATATGCAATATCCCGACACGATAAGTTTCCTGGATACGCGTCCAACAGCCCCTATATACAATATCCCGACACGATAAGTATCCTGGATACGCGACCCAACAGCCACTATATACAATATCACGACACGATAAGTATCCTGGATACGCGCCCAACAGCCCCTATATACAATATCCCGACACGATAAGTATCCCGGATACGCGCCCCAACAGCCTCTATATACAATATCCCGACACGATAAGTATCCTGGATACGCGCCCCAACAGCCTCTATATACAATATCCCGACACGATAAGTATCCTGGATACGCGCCTTAATAGCTCCCGTATATACGTTTGGAGCGCCAATCATCAAACGCACAAAATTCGACACAAAATTATAAGATTGCGGAGTTGTCCGTTCAAGCTAAACCAGTTTCAATTCTTTGATACTTATGGTGTATAATTGCGACTTTGTATAGGTGTCATAATTGATTTTTATATATAAATATATATTATATAATACGAGATATATCTTACTGCCCAGCGCCCACAACAGAGCTAGTATTGCAGGGATATCGACTATCGCGCAGTAGAATTGAGTGCGTTTTCACTGGATGAGATTATTGCGCCACATGTTAACTTTCAAACGATGAATATCTGAATACAGAGAAATGAATACAAAACCATGACATCAATTTGAGTAACTATTCCTGAAACTAACGGAATCCAGTAACCTACCCGCGATGTCTACATTTATTTCTAATACTTCCTATCTTACCGATTACAAAGGGAAAGTCGGCAGAACTTCCTCCAACCTATGCGTAAGAATTTAAGCAAAAAATAATAATTTTAATCCGGTATTTAACTTGGTATATTTTCTTGTTTCGTGACCTGAGAAAAAATATTCTTATCACACGTTCGGGTTAATCTAGCTTAAGGTTTATAATACTTATTTGAAATGTTGTACTAAAATCGTGAAAAATACCACATGAAATTCAAGAATCATCATAGAATTGCTTAATTAATGGTTGAATATTTTTATCATCATCTACAAGTTTAATCATTCATCTACAACATCTAACTCGCATCTACAAGTTTAATCGTTCAAGTTCAAAGTTCGATTAACATCAGTTACTGTGCATAATAGCGTCGAACGTTAAAGTTTTCACGATCTGATACAGTGATACGTGATAAATGTTAATTATTGATTCATGCTCATAACACAGACACTGAATGCTGGTACTGACTCACTGATGCTGGTACTGACTAACTGTTGCTGGTACTAATCCAGTCTGGTACCGTTCTTATCAATGACTCACACCAATACTTACCAATCACCCATACTCGCCAACCACCTAAAGAGAATTAGTATTCTTACTTTTAAAAGTCAACTCGAAAGTTCTCCCAAACTTAGAAATTTATTCACTTAAAAGCATCAAAATCCCTTTATTATTTCACGAGTTCAGTCATATCTAAAATAGAATTAGTAGTCAAAACTTTTTGAATTCAACTTCAACTTCTCTCAAAAATAGAAATTCATTCACTTTGTAGCGGCAAAAAGTATGTTAAAATATCACGAGTATCAGCTCGGCCGTTCCTTAAATAGAATTAGTATTCCGAAATTTTCAAATTCATCTCGAAAGCTCTCCCAAACCAAGAAATGTTTCCACTTCAAAACGGCATAAGCCTTTTATAATTTCACGAGGATCAGTTTAGCCGCTTTATATATAGAATTAAAATTCATAACTTTTAAATTCAGCTCATAAGTTCTCATAATCCAAAAAATTTATTCACTTTAAAGCGTAAAAAAATCAGTTATAAATTCACGAGTATCAGTTCAGCCCATTTTAAACAGTCTAAACTGCTTGACACTCACAGCATCTTACTTCAAATTTAGCAAGTTGCTAATTCGATCTATTGTATTATTCGTAAGTTCATTGAGAATCATGCACAAGGTGGGGGTTCTTCATGGATTCGGTGTATACAGTTTAATGATAACCCGTGTTATCTACTATTATCTTATCGTTATCGTCACCACAGGTAAGTTAGCCTCCCTGAGTATGGACATCAGTCGAAATTAGTCTCCGGTGGTGAGACATTGTCTCTTTATGGAATGGTATATTGTTATAATTTTTCAGGTTAAGTAAATGTTCGCGAATAATCTTCAAAATATTGAAGGAAATAAAATTTTAGATTGGCCCCTTATGTGCCACGGTCACTTGCGTATCCGCTTTTTTCTTGTAACATTTTTAAGCATTGCGTTCGATAACCGCCCCATTATTGGAAGTTGGAGATTTGAAGGGAGCAACAATTATCAGTATACGAAATTGGTCGTTAATACCATTCCAAATTTAGACGCAACTACTAATAAGCATAATATATTTTTAATTTCATTCCGCTTCCCCTCAATTGTGACGCTCAAGACCCGTCTTGAAAGTTTATGCTGCCATTGCTGAAGACGATTATTTCTTTTCACGCTTTGTATCATCTCCTGGAAATACACTATAAACCATAAATAATGATAAGGGTGGCGAAAAACAACCGTCTCGGTGGGATTTAGGGAACATTGCCGATTGCTTCAACTCACACTTCATGCCACGAGAATTTTAACTCCAGAGGTGAGTAATTTTTCCACCAGGGGTGAGTAAAGTGACGCATTATCTAAACACTATAAAATCCTACATGAAGCAGAGTCATTGGCACGTATATATCGACAGGTTTGTTCAGCATTAAATTAACTAATTCCCGGAAATCAATTTGAAAATTAAAATGCAAAAAGAACTTTGTGTTTAAGGGATTAATTTTGCTGTCGAATCTACAGGAACTTCGTTGAGAAGGCTAATCAGAAGTCATTGATTTATTATGTACTAACCAATAGACTACATGAAGCTGCAATTTCCCAACAGGAAAAGATAAAAATGTTCGAAGGTATAAATGTAGGAATCATATATAAAATTAAAATTATTCGAAGCCGTCGAATCAATTAAGGATGCAAATTAAGGATGCAATCTTTTGCCAAGTTTAAAACTTGTGTGAATACATTTTACTTGCTATACAGCATGTGTTCCAACATACATCCAATGTTGAAAATTTCTACCTCTGCCAAAATCTTGAGAGCGCAATTGCGTATTCAGGATGAATGCCACCAGCCGATGAGAAGTATTGCAACGAACTTCACTTCAGAAAGCACTGGACAGCATAAACAAAGGAATTTATAATGATGAAAATGTCAGAAACGAAACCATTCAGTTTTTATCTCTGAGTTGTTACCTCAAGTCGCAGACAACACACGATTAAACTACATAATTTGAATTAGTATTAGTATTTTAATTAGTAGTTTCTAACGACGTTCCGACCGGACGAAGAATTGTATTAATTGTATTAAATTATAATAATATGTAACCGGACGAATAATTACACAAATGAACTGTGTTGCCAACTGTTTTCACGCCGAGGCTACCAGATTGCCTAGCTCAAAGTACCAGAAATATACCAAAAATTTACTTGTTCAAACACAGATTAATACATTCAAATTTGATGAAACTATTCGTCAGAAACGTTGGTTAGAAAATATGTCATATTTTTATTATTATTTTTAGACACTTCTCTTTAACTTCACTTCTTGTTGTTTGTTTGTCTGTTTGCTGCAAATCTTATAATCGATATTTAAAACACTTCTACCTTTCCAATCAATCTGAAATTTTACACACTTGCGTAAAGTTGGAGATACTGCATGAATCAATTGACAGAATAAATAATTTTGAAAACGTAAGAAAATTTTATTTTTAATATTAGAAAAATTGAAAAAAAATAATTTTGTCTGCTACATATCTTATAATCGATTTTTAACACAGTTCTACATGTCCGATCTGAAATTTTGCACACTTGCGTAAAGTCGGAGACAATGCAAGAATCAATTGACAGAATAAATAATTTAAAAAAAAATTACTTTGTTAAATTTTAAAATAAAATATTTGAATGAATTATTTTAACATATGATAGTAAAATTAGAAATTCATTGTACGTACATTATTGACATCGGAGACACTGCATTCTTTTGAAGTGGTCTTTAAAAGGAATTTTTGAACTCTTATTATAACTGGGCATGTTTCTGGCTCTAAAGGAATCAAAACTTTGACCGGGTTAGAAGTATCCCCTTTGAGGTATCCTCGGTTCGCCTCAACTACGCTGGCACACTTTGTAATCTTCTTATGGTAATCCGGATTAATGGGTTTATAAGAATCTGATATGAGCAACCGATCTATCTACTTTAGAAATTTCCGGGCAAAATTCACACCAGATTAAACTAACTGTTCTGGTTATGGCTCAATCTGGGCACTAAGGAAGAGTCACTTGCCCTATCAAAATTTTGATTGCTGTCAACCGCTGGCTCAAGGACGCCCCAAGCTCGCCTAGCGGTGTAAATTAGCGGCTCTATGTCCGTTTTAGGTTCTGGTTTTACGAGGGTAATAAGCATCTGATTAGGATCCGGTCTATTCCTTGATAACCGTGGGGGCGACTGCGGGGCGCGCCGGCACGCCCGAATCTGAAAAAAATGTGTTAAAAAAATGCCCCCTCTATTCCCCCTTTTAAGGGAGAAGTGAGGGGGCAAAACAATCTTCAATATTCACCAGCCATCAGCATTCTCACAAATTACCAGAAACCAAACATTCTTCAATATGCGATAACACTCAACTACAACATGACAACTACATTCAACACCGCTCAATATTATCCCACATCATCCATTTACGAAACATTCTACCCATTTACCCGTAACAAACACTCCCACCTATTGCGGTATTAGCGGTAGCGGCAAACATTTTTCGTGCAAAAATTTTCCGCGTACGGCAGAGCAAAACATTATCTCACCTTAGCCGATATTGAACCTTCTCTCAGATTTACCAGCACCAAATATTCACATATACTGTTAAGCATTCTTCCACAATTACCTCTTAAATCAGTCCTCAAAGTTCTCCCAAAATACTTGCAACAACAGCCTAGTGTATCTGCAGGGCTAATTATTGCAACAATTTTAACATAGCGTGAATTCAATATGGTAGCTAATTCCTGCGTTTCCAGGTACGAAGCACATAAAATGTTGTTATTTGTTCGCGGTAATGCAATTCAGGGCGAGACCACACCCGCGTGCATTCACATCCAGTGTAATTTGCTATGCTAAGGACTCGTTATCTTACGACACGTCACTAGTAAGTTCCGTTCATCTAACTGTTTTGCACTGGTCTATAAAATTCTGCCTACTGCGGCTGTAAAGAAGAATAGAACTATTACTGCCGTCGAAATTGCGGTGGGAATTTGTTCCCTTTCAACATTGCCATGTTAAATGGCAATTTCAGACATTTATCCTCTATTACTTTGTAATTCTTCGAAAATAACTCAATTCCGAAAAACCGAAAATAACCAGATAACCCTAAAAGACAGCTCGATTTCACTCCAACCAAAAAGCGGATGATGCGATAGAAAGAAGCACATAAATGATTATCACGGGAAAAGAGCAGCTTAGTAAGTTACTTACAATGCTTTGCATCCTTGTTCATACACGCTTTGCTCGCAGAGGTGCGGTGGTGAAGACCTTCGGGTGCTAATCACGTTCAACTGTTGATAATTCTTAACTTTCGCTTCCAAAAATCCATTAGGCTGTTATGGTTAATTAGATATTAGAACCTATAACATAAACACAAGGAGCTCAAATAACACGCTCTTGAACACGTATATCTCAAGTTGAAAACATTTGTAACTGAAGAACTCTTCGCTGAAGTACCAGTATGTTCTTGAATGCCGTCAACGGTGCCGCTTTCCTACGATCATCACTGTAAAAAACCCTGCATAGTAAAACTAGGAACGTTGTGCTTCTAAAAATGTTCAAAATCAACAGGTTTATTGTTAATAGAATTTTTTCAAGTCGCATACTTGACTTTGCACCGTACGATTGATAACACAACTGAAATTAGAAGCGTGTGTCACTCTACATGTGAACAGGACTAGTGAAACTAGCCAACTGCAGCCTGCAGTCTTCGTGCGTTTGCTCACGTCCCTTGCATAGCACTGGGGATGGGTAACTTCCAACTGATGGGGGAGTATAATGGGTGGGGGTTGGGGTAAACCCCAATTAACAAGAAATTTTGCGCAGCGAACATAATTAAGTTACTATATGAAATAAAAACCGCAAAACATGGATTTACTTTTGTCACCGCTTTCGTTTGAACCACCGAACATAGTTTGTATTGATTTGTTTAAAAAGTAGCGAGGTACCATGATACTTACGCCGCGATGAGTCATGCCCAGCGCGCAAAACCACCTTTGAATACAACAATTCTAAAATCTTTTTGAAAAGATTGCGGTTAAGACCGATCACCAGATCATTCACATCCTTGAACAAAGAGTTGAGGCAGATTTCAATAGTTTCTGCAAGAGGAATATTAGTGAACAAATTTTCCACATCGAATGAAAGTATCGCATCGTATGACTTAACAAGCGTGCGCGTGCACTTACATCGGCGCCATTCTATGAGCGGGAGATGGTCATAGTTCGCACTAATACCAGCATCTGACGACAGACATCGTGAGGAAGCTTGACCAGCTGCTCTTTTCGGTTATAATAAGCAGATTCGGCCCTTCGGATCGTGGATTCCAAAAAAAGCTTCTAAATAGCAGCGGAATACGGCAGATGGCCGACTGACGCTTGATTTACCTCAAAGGCGATTCTTTAGACCACTGTGCGACCTAAAATGGAATCCAAAATTCGACTGGATGTTCATTGATCAAGTACGTAGGTCAAGTACGTTGGTTAAGTACGTTGGTCAGTTAAAAGGTGGGTATGCTGCTATGCGTTATATGTAAATTCTTCAAAGTAGTTTCACGTTTTTATTGAATTTTTAGAACCTCTTGTGACTGTAGGCAATACTTACTGCATGCTACTTTGAGGAGCCAAACATCAAGGGGGACTATAGTACTAGATGCGAGATGATTTAATACACATCCTATGCGCCTATTGATTTTCTTTATTTTTCGCAATACTAGTCAAACTAAAAATGTTCAACCCTTGCAGAACAATAAAATAAAGATTATTAAAAATGTACCATAAGAATGTTACTATTTTTTTCCTCATCGTTTTCAGATAGATGAGCGTTCAACACCAGCCTGCTGAAATGGCTGCCCTCGCACAGACCATCTCGATAGTCCCGGGAATTGAACTTTCACCTCAGGAAGCCAACAGATACAAGAACATTTTTGCCGTCCAAATTCCTATGTGTGAAGTTTTTCGAGCCATTCTAAATTGGGAATGCAGCGACAAGCAGCAATGGCAAACATATGCTGATTACTTTGAACAAAAGAAGCAGCAATATGAAGACCGCTACGCTGCCCTGCTGGCTCAAAAGGATAATAAATTTAAAGTCCCTAAAATTGGACTACCCAAAAGTACAATGAAAATGCTTAAAGAAGAACCATCCAAATATGACGTAACTCTAATGTTTTCTTTTTTGGATGAGATATTCAAATCAAAAGTATTATACACACACGTTGGCCATGTGAGAAGTCTCAGTCAACTAGAGTGCCTCCTGAAGGAGGCCAAAAACATAAGAAATGCTGTTATGCATGAAGTTGCTGGCGATGCTGTCAACCCTATGAAATTTGACGAAATTGTCAAAGCCCTGCATGATGTGATAGATGAAGCTGGCAACGTGTACAGCATCCCTGCTGTTGAAGTAACGAGTTTCAAAACCCATGTAGATGGCATGTGGGATGAAGTACGCACAGATAATGAAAAAGCTGAGGCTTATTGTCGCTTCATCCTGCAGACTTATGGGAAAAGAGAAGCAAAAATCATGTGGGAAAAAATGTTATCCAAAGAAACTCTGCTCTTTAATAATGACCAAGTTGAACGTTCGGAAGTTTTCTATTCCATGGAATTGACAGTGCAGAAGCCAAATGCACGACCTGAAGACGTGATCTCATACATACAGCTCCTCTCTAACACCAATAAACAGTTCATCATAGTCATTGGTGCGTCCGGGTCTGGAAAATCTACTCTCATCAAAAATCTGGTGATACAGTTTCATGGCATCTCAAATTCCAAAGTTGAAATGATTGATTTGAAAAATTTTGAATTGGTACTTAATTATGAGTGCAGGAACAGGTCCATAAAAGAACTCAGTTGTCTAGTAGAACGGAATTTTGAGAAGGTGTGTGAAAAACTCGGGCATCAGGCTGTTATTCGTGGAATCGCCGAGTTGAAAACTGTGATTCTTGTTGATGGCTATGATGAATGTCATGAAGACTCTTATAATGTTGTTCAACAGATGGTGAACAAAATGAGGAACCATGAGTGTCGTGTGATCATCACCACCAGGCCAAGTGGTGCTCGTGAGCTTAAAGACTATCTGAATGAAGAAGGCATCGAGTTCCAGGAATATGTGATATCTGAAATTTCTCACATTGATGACCAAAAGAGATTTCTAGAGAAGTATGAAAAGCATGTCACTCCACATGCAGGAGAAGTTGTAAAGAGGTTCTGCTCTCTTGAACGGAACATCCAAGAACTTTTCGTTCATCCCATTTACCTGATTCTCTTCTGTCACTTGGTCTGGAATCTTCCTGACAAGATCAATAAATGGAGGTCACATGCTGAAGTTGCTCAAGACATCTATCTTCTGTACAAAAGAATGATTGAGTCAAAGCTGGCATCTTATCGCATTGTTGGCAAAGAAGGTCTAATTGATGACTCCTTCAGAGATGTATGTGACTTCTCATTGCGGAGCATTTCTGAAAACCATTTGAATTTCTCAGAAAATCAAGTTGCTGATTTGAAAAAAAGTTTCAGGGAAAGACTGGAACGTTATGGAGCACTTCGGCAGCTTGACCCTAATGCTCTTCTGAGTGTTGTTATGCAAATAAAACAGAGTTTGAGAAATTTTGATTCTTGCACATACTTTTTCCATCACAAAAGCATTCAAGAATTTTTTGCCTCGAAGCCTGTTTCTGAGGAAGTCCGAAAGCGCAACTGCCTGCCACCGTTCCTGCAGACCCAATGTCCTGCCATCAAGAAGTGAGTTGAATGCTTAATGACAGTGAATACTAGTAATTCGATGAAAATAATCTAAGAATTCTCCCTGGGCGTATATAAAATTTTGGTTATAAACCAACTAGCATAATTATCAGTCTTCGCTTGGTACATACCGTAGTGTTTAATAAAGAGCTGGTTAATCAATTGCTTCGTCTGGGGCCGCATATTCAGTTATTACTCACTCAGCATGCAGTTTACCCTGGCTTTACTGGTACGTTTTATTCTCGGGTTTTTGTTCCTGGTTTTAGGTTGCAAATATTACCATGAGGCAATTTTAGCCTTCAGTGCCTCAATGCATATTGTATTTTGTTAATGAATGTCAAAAACCTTGATTCCAAGATTACTTAGATACCTGGGTAATTTGTCTAATTTTCTATGCTGACACCGTTATTATTATTATTATAGCAGCAACTGATTGGTACTGTGTAAATACATAATGTGTTATTATAAAATTATACGTTTTAATTGTGTGACTTTCAATGTTTGTGAGCGAATTTTTGACGATTGCAGAACCATAAATGATCATGAACAAATTGATTCAGCGAAAAGTTCGAGATAAAATATTAGATGAATGCTCTAAACAGGGTGACATGAGCTCAAAAGAAAATAAGCTAACAAACAATAGACTACTACCCAGTTCTCGCAACAGTTTCCAAGGAGTGCTGACCCATGTCTTGATGGAGCTGGGTGCTGACAAGAACTCCGACGTCTTCGAACGTAACTGGCCACTGCTGAGGGACGTAGCCTCAGCGGCTGGAGCTGACAAGAAGTTCTGGCAGCAAGTCCTGCTCAGTTGCCCGCACTCTCAGCAAGTTGCTGCTGAGACTGCCAGAGTTTACCTGGCCCAAAACACCGCCTGGAGCATCTGGAGCATCACATCTGGTAATAGTATTATCCGGGGTGCATGTTAGCAGCATTGCTCAATGCCGTCATCACTTTCATATTCTTCCCGTGCGCAAGCGTGATAACGAGTAAAGTAGCCTATGCTGACAAGTGTTAAAAGCCATAGGCGCCGTAAGCAAGCAATCACTACTCCAGTCATAATAGTCATCACGGAGGCTACACTCCAGCATGCACCTACCATTACACTTACCTCGACTATCCACCCGAACACACCTCTCCGGATCTAGCCTAACCTCATTGGCTGTAGCAAGGTAGAGAAGCGGGTTTACGAGGTAACTACTTTTACTATCATCTTACCGCCAAAATTGTACTCAGTAATTAAAATCATCTATTTTATTTAAAGTACTATCACACATGCACCAATGTATATAAGGACATCATATTAAGTAGATGAATAAATTTAGTATAGCATAGTATTATCGGTGTCGAAGAATTGGTCAAATTTGGCCTATCGCCGATTCCTGTAATGTTCTTGGATTGTCTCTTGGGGATGTGAGGACTGACCTTTTGATCAGATTCATCCGAAACTGACGGTGCAGCATCGTAGCTACTCAACATCCACCAATTTGTGAGCTAGGAGGCACTCCGAAGCGAATTATTTACCTCTGTACAGCTTTTTTCATTCTGTTCTTGAACACGTTCACACTAGCAGCGTCAACGATGCCAGTAAGAAGTCTCCAGCCCAATATTCTAAGGCCCAGTCTAATATTCTTTAATGCATTAGCATTTCTATAGAAGCATTCACACCAGCCGTGCGATGCACCTGTCATGCCCATGATGTGTGTGCTTCTATGGAAATGCATTAAAGAATATTGGACTGGACCATGACTGGTACATGCCCAGCAGTATAGAGTGAAGCCGGCCATATAATAACTCTTTTTCTACTGTTAATAGATTATTATTTGATTGTTAAATTGCAGTCAAATCAATTTCCCCACTCATCCCCTAGACCGCGATGCAGACACCTTGGCGCTGCTGATGCCCCACCAACAGCCCGAATGGCTAGATGTCAGCCTCCTGAACGACCCAGTTCCCAAGTCGTGGCGTCAAGTGGCCAGTAAATTCAGAGGAATTCTTGACCTGCGACTCTTCAGCGAACAAAATGCTTTGTGACCATGCGACGACGCGGTTGAAGCATTGGCCGCCTCAAGGTCCTTGAGCCCAAACTAATTTAAATGAGATTTCGTGAAGACGTCATGCGATTTTTGGCAATCCCGGACTAATTTCAATGGGTATACTTTATGAACAATTATGAATCACCTTGTTACGACGATTATGTTTCAAAAATCAAAGAGATGAATATATTTCCTATGTTATGATCCCACCAATGTATTTCTTTTTATGCAGCTGCTCGTTGTCAATATTCACGGGTCGTGTCAGGAATGCAGACAGCATCCAATATCTGGCCAAAGTTGCGAGGCCGGGGACAGAGTTCATCATTTACATTGAGCCTCACTTGGACTTGACGCCACTATAACACAAGCACCGAGAGCTGTGTGAGTGGGCAATTTCAGAAAATAAATTGCATTTACACCAGTTATAGTTCTCATGGAAGATTTTTTCGTTTACACATACCGTGGTATTCATTACTTATCGTTATCAGTTTGAATATTGAAGAATTGATTAGTATAGAACGGTTTTCGTGTTTTGAAGCAATGTATATTCAAATGTGTTCTTAAAAAAAACTGTGGAAAATTTGAAAACTACCATTTCGTCTACTATGAATGAACTGTTTTGGTAAATTTAATGGCTAAATGAAATAGATTGGTTGAAATACACTAGCAGAATTTTCATTGTGCTTGGTTGGAGAAAATTTGAGCTTAGTTCCTTGACGTTAAATGTGGCGTGCAAGAATTTTTCTGTTCTGGCGTTAATTTGCTCACACGGCTTCAAGTAATCTGTCACTGATGATGGTCAGTGCCACTTAAAGAATAAATTTCTCCGTATTATTTGCATTCTTTGTTGCTTTTCAGGGGTGATTGTTGAACCTACATCCAAGGAAAGCTTTGTTGCGCTGCCTGTGTCTGAGAATATCTGTCTGCGGGTGAAGCCTGTCGCTGAAAACCAGCAGGAGAGTTTGACTCGCACCATACTTGGGCTGGCGCCTGCTGATAACAGGTGCTGTTATACAAATAATTATCATTTTATCAATCAATCGTCAGAGTTATGGCAAGATCGGCTTCCAACGGCCGGATACCTTGTGAATCAAGTCACGAAAATTTCAAGAATCGGCAACAGGCCATGGGCCTATGTCTTCAGTGCCAACACTTCTATTCTATTTATTTAGAAATTTCCATGCATTGCACGATTTGTGGAATGTTGACTATGTGCTGCTCATAGTCTCGACCTCTGACTTCATTTTCCTGAAATATTCTCCACCTGACATAAAAAGGTGCTTTGGAAAAGACAATTTAAGCTTGCCAAAAATATTTGCAGTGGAGACAAAAAAATAATGCACAATGGCATTCTTTGTTCTTTTTTATTTTATTCGATTTTATTCTCATGCGGAAACATAGTGCAACTTGAAAGAAACACTGGAGATCGAGTGGCGGTGAAAAGGCTAGGTCTCTGATGTGAATGCACTAATTTACTTTAAACATCGCCTACCCTAACAAAATTTAGAGTCGCCCCAGCTTCTGGTAACCCAAATCAGAAGCTGCCGCGACTCTAAATTTTGTTAGGGTAGATGCTGCCCGAATAATAACAGCTTGAGACTATACGTTTTGCGGTTAGATTGAACCGTTTACACTTTTCCCTTCTATGCGTCTGAGCAGAGACTGGGATGCTTTATATGCCTACAGACAAATATTATTTAATATTGTTTCCTGCGTTTAGAGCTCCAGTGAAGTGGTTATTATGTATTCGCCATGCCCATGGTGATGATGATTGTTGCATGATGACACATAAATGAATTTGATTTTCAGATTTTAGACTAATTGGTGATAAATTTTCAAAACTTGAAAGATTTGAGCTTTTATTTATTCATAGATCTATGAAATAATTCTCTAAAATTATTGCCATTCAGGTTAGAGTACAATATAACTTACGGAAATCTGTTTAAAGTCGGGTATATTTATTGTTATAAGTTGTTTTTCTGGTATTTGGACTAACTTTCTTCTGAACTTTTTATGCATCAAAACATCATTAATATTGAATATATCCATTATCGCAACCATTGCTCACCACCAATCAGCAAAGCAGCAACAACCACTATGAAATGAACAATAAGTGCGAAATGATCTCATTTCTGATGAGAGGGAGGTTCTGATCAAAAGATTGAAGGCCTGATTGAGGTTGATTGAAGCTCTCATCAATCGCTGGACTCAAGCTTTAGATCAAGTTAAGCGTTTAGGGGCTCCCTAGCAACCTGCATTCTTGGTCATATTACATCGTTGAATAACTATGGAAATGAATAAAAATTCACTGTACCAAATTCAGCGTTGCTTCACTGTTGAAATAAAATGGTTTCATATCTCTTCTAGTGGTGATCTCATTTCGACGTTAATTTTATGTTTAATTTTGATTTATCAACATTTCGACCTGAAATCAACAAGCAATTGACGTTGTTTCAACGTCCGATGTCTGCTGGGATATCTTAAACTCAAATCCTATGTTTCTCATCCCTAAAGTTGTTTCTCAATGTTTCTCGTCCCCCTAAATGTTTCAAAATTCTTGTACAACTGCCATTTAAATTTTATCCAATCTTCCACATTCTTCATTGCAATTATCGTCCACGTTAAGATTGAGGTGGCTGGAGGTGCGTGACTGCGCGTTGACTGAAGCGCAGCTGCTGGAGACGCTGGCGGAGCTGCAGCGTGCTGGCCTCAGGACGCTCTTCGGCGACCAGCTCATCCATGGAGGACCCAGTCGAGTGCTGACTATTCGGTAAATGAACTTAATATTTCCACTGAAATCCTATAAAGTTAGGCTGGCGTAGTGGTACTAACTATACGTAAATCAGGCTTCGTGAAGTTCAGAACATGCAGACTCAAATGCATCTCAATTTAGCCTAACAAAATTCTGAGACCGCCTAGGCTTCGGCCTAACAGTCGCTACATTCGGCGCGTAGTTTGTCTGGGTCTGCTTGGCCACCCGATCGAAATCAGTTTCTGGTCAGAATGTCCTAACCGGCTTTAGAGTCGCCTGAGAGTATGAAAAGGGTTGGCTGAGCCGATTCATATCGAGTGAGCAGGCTGCTCTTCGAACCTTGAGCCGAAGCGAACATAGAGAAGCTGATTTACGTGCTCTTCGAATTCTAGGCGGCCTTAATGAAGGGTGCATGCACCTCTAAATTTAGGCAAGGTAATATTTTCAAAACCTCATTTTTATTTTTAAACCCCTTTTCTTATTTCTCGCGCAAAAAGCTTTCAATATAATAATGGGAATAAATATGATTATTGGGTGTTGGTAATTAGGCATTCATTGGACAGGCAGGTTTTGCTAATTTTTCCACCTTGGCAGACTAACAACTGTCATTGTATTCATTTTGGTAAACTTGGTGCAATTTTTCCCCGCATGATCAGAGAGAAAAACTTCACGCTGATTCTCACCGATGAACCACCGCTACTTCCCCAGGCTGAACCCACAAGGTTAGTATCGCCCTAGTCCGGAGCACATTTCTCGTAGTTGTATTATAGTGAATGAAAGCTTGATTATATATACATTATCAATATCACTTGATACCTTAATATTATTGTTGTTGATTATAATCCAATTTAATCTATAATTACAATATCAATTAATTGATTGATATTTATTTTATTGATTATATCATTATAGTCAACTAACGATAGATAATATATTGTATAATGAACCTCTTGTATAATGTATAATATATTGATTATACATCATTGATTGATATATTATCAGTATCATTTAGCAAAAATTTGAGTTAAGAACAAACTTTATTTTTGCATGAACCTTTTGTTGCACGCTTCACTGATATGATGCATCCATTTCGAAATGTGTAATTTGCTATATTAGAACCTTGAATAGTGACCTAAAAATTTTCTATTGCAAATAAAATGACTGCTTTCACTTCTAACAGATGTGGTTGAAAATGAACTCATCCATCTATGCAAGTATCATCAGTACCATGTTCAAATTACGACTAAACTTCCATTTGATCGTTAAGAGCTTACTCGCGTGAAGTCGAGTAATAAGTTATTTCAAGTCCTCGGATTATGTATCATAGATTTAAGAGACAACTCTCAAATTCACCTTATAAAATTGCAAGTTTTTACATCTCCACCTTTCAGGTCACCTACCTTGCTCTCTGAGACCCCCGCCGTCGGTGGAGAGAACCTCTGTCCGCTGGCCTCGTCATGCGGGGACCTGGACGCCGTGTACAGGAGTCTGTACGCCCTGAACGTTGTGCTGCCGCACGCGCTGCGCTTTGTGATGGAGAAAATATGCGCCCAGAAGCCTTCACAGTACACGCACGTGGAGTATTTTTTATCAAAGTGCCTGCCGGGCTTACAAAAATGGTTGTTTTTAAGAATCAGAAAGTCGTCTGTGAGGGAGGCTCTGGAAAAACGAGAATGCGAAAGTGTAGATTTCAGTCCGTTTGATTCTCTTCCTCTAATCCAGCTGATTTTCGAACTTTTTGATATCAGATCTAGTGGATTGGTTGATACTCAAGATGGATTGAGAGATTGCAAAAACGCTAACACTCTCGTAAAAGAAGTTAAAACGATCAGAGCTGAGGTTCACTCGAAAATGTGCGCTGATCCTTCCAAACTCGCGGGGCTGCCCGACAGGATCACTGAGATCGCATACGAGCTGATCAGCGAGGCCGCTGAGCTGCACCGCGTGCCGGACGCTGAGGCTGAGCGGGTGAAGGAAGCTTGCCAGGCGCTCTGGGATAAATACTCTGATGTGCGCGCTGATGATGGCACTTTTGCTGCGTATTACGTAGTGAAAGAGAACTGGGAGCGGACAGAACTTGCCACTCTAAAAAATGAATTTGCTGGACGGAATGTCGTTCGTTGTAGTTTGGGTGTATGGGGTTTTACGCCTTGTGATATTAATGATAATTTTTGCGCTGGGTCTGATACGGATTTTATCAAATCACAGTATTTTAGATTAATTAACAGTGAAATTCCGTACATCTTCATCCACTATGCGTGTTGTGATACAGAAAGCACAAGTTTTTTAGACGTTGTCAAGCGAAACTTTCCTGCGTCTTGCAGACAAATTGGAGCTCATAACGTTGAATATGTTTTGACGAAACTGAATCCTCTGATCTTCTTCGGTTGCTACGACGAAGCCAACGCCACGTCCAGCGTTGTTGTCGAAGAAATGATCTACAAATTCTGCAAGTATCCATTTCAGTTCGTAGTCACAACTCGGCCAGACTCAGCAGCCTCTCACAGCAATTTAATAAGGATTCCCCGATTAGGAGATGGACAGCTACTACCTTTTGCTTTGAAATATTATGAGAAGAAATTTAGGATGACGTGGTGATTGCAGGCGCTTGCAGGCAAATTTTCTTGCGCTTATTATCTTTTTAGATGCTGTTTCTTACAATTCTGCTTCGTTAGCATAGCCGGTGGTTTTCATTTATCGTAATTATTCACCAATTTTAAAAATTCAACAATTTTCATACGAATTTCGTTCCTGAAACACTGCTGAGGATCGGTATCCATCAAATGGAATATTATAAAGTATAAGACTATAGATAGTTCAGTACATGATAGTTGAACACGCGTTCAAACATCACTAAACGACAATGCTTTAAGGATTTTATAAAACTATTCTGATACATCGGCAGCCGTTATTCCAAGGCAAAACAATGACTAATTTCTTTCAACATTTAACTTCTTTCCATATCATTTTATATTGTTTACACGAAAGGCATTGTTTAACAATTCCGAACTCAAAGCACCAAATATATGCGCAACATTTTTCCATTCCATGGCTTCAGATCATGATTTTTTTATCATCTACTGTTGTACAAACCGATTAGAATTTCTGACAAGGTATATGAAAACTTTGTTCACTAAACAGAGATTATATTATTACAAATACCAGCCGTTCATTTGACCTACTGGCCGGTCACCGTGCTGTGGAGCTGACGCTATCCTGAGCTAAGCTTTTGGCTTCTTTTGTTTTTTTAATTGCCGTCCTTTAATGATTAATTAATTAATTTAATTGATAATGATTATAATGATAAACTTTTCTTCTGAAGGAACCCTGTCATATCCTATCATGGGTTGAACTTCCCACCATTTTCCCGGCATCTAAAATTTTTGTTGAGTCTCCTCAACCCCATGCACATCTCCCTCCTTAATTCTGATAACTGCGTGAGACTAAGTCCAGATAGCGATACACTTCTTCCTTTTGAGTGGGCCTGCCTAATACAGTTTGGCTCGGCAAAAAGGCGTATCAATGCACTCTACTCGTACTATGTATAAAAACACTACTTATTCATTACTAGTGTTACTGACCCGTCTTATTGTTCGTCGGAAATGGAAATTGATGCACTACTATATAAGCGCTTATGAACTGTCCTTATGTACAATGAATCTGACAAGAACTGCGTAGCCAATATTCTATATAAATGCAGAATTTTATCATTCTCTAAGTTTAAGGTGATGATCGTAAAAGTTCCGTTGATTTCCTGCGACACAGTTAAGAACTGCCTGTATGAATTAGAATGTTGTTAAGATGAAATGTTGCCTGTTAAGAATTGCTCGATTTACTGAAATGCTGTGGAAACTCCACTGAATTCACTGCATTTAAAAATTGAATGTATTGATTAGTCTAATGCTGTTACTAACTGCCTCCATTTTCTGAAGTGTAGTTTAGAACTGCCAATATACTATTTATTGCTGTCAAGAACCGACTTGGTTAACTATTCACTGAAATGCACTTGATAAAGGCCTCTATTGTCTTCAGTGCATTTAATTAGGTACTGACTTCATATACTGTAATGTTGATAAACTCATTAATTTTCAATGAAGCGATTAAGAACTGCCGTTCTTCACGAAAATGCTATTTAGATATTCCTTAATTTTCTAAAATTAAGTTAAGAAATATTTTTATTTACTTGAATGCTGCTGATAAACGCATTTTATTTATCATATTGAAATAAGGAACCGACTTTATTTACTAAAATGATGTTGATGAATGTATTATCTTCTATAATTCAGTTGTGAACTGCTGTAGATACAATGAGGCTGTTGACGATTGCCTTCAGTTATTATAACGTGTTTACAAACTAACTTCCTTTATATAATTACTATTAGCAACTTGCCCGGCAATGCTCGGTATCAATATATAATAGTTTCAATTTTATAATTCCGTTATCCCTAAATCCGTTGATAAAAATGATATAAATACATGAGAATTGGAGAGATACGCGTTCGAACCCACATTCTGCAAAAAATGCAACTCAGTACTCACTGCAGTGAGTGACAGAGAGCGCATTTTTCTCGTCGACGAAAACGTGAAGTCATGGACTGACAGACAGATAGAGAGACAGACGGACGGACAGACAGACGGACGGACAGACAGACGGACATGGCAAGCACAATAGTGCATTTTTTCCATAAATGAGAAAATGCGCTAAAAATTGTCATTTGACTCCTTTTCAAAGTCATAAAAACAATTTAGCGTACTCTCTAAATAATAATTACTAATTTGAAAATTCAATTAAAATTTTTAATTCAATCCATTCTTTCGATCTTTCCCCCCTTCCTCCAATCATTTTCTATTCTCTCACTGAGAATGGAATTTTAGGTACAGGTAATTAGCCAACACGATGAAGATCCTGGGTGCGCGCCTCATCAGCCCCTATATACAATATCCCGACACGATAAGTATCCTGGATACGCGCCCCAACAGCTCCTATATACAATATCCCGACACGATAAGTATCCTGGATACGCGCCCCAACAGCTCCTATATACAATATCCCGACACGATAAGTATCCTGGACACGCGCCTCAACAGATCCTACATGTTTGGGGCGCCAGTCATCAAACGCACAAAATTTTATACAATATTATACGATTACGAAGTTATCCATGCAAGTTAACCCAGTTTCAATTCTTTGATATTTTTAATGTACAATTACGACTTTTTATATGTGCCATAATTAACTTCTATATATAAATATTTATTATCTAATATGATATAATATCTTACTGCCCAGTGCCCACAACAGAGCTCGTATCGCAGCGAAAGTGACCATCGCGCAGTGGAGCTTAGTGCGTTTGCACTGTTGCGGGAAACAAATGTACATCTAAACACTTCAAGGTCTCTGCCAGCTGGCCTTACGGTTCGTGGACGATTCAAACGACCAAGAATGATATTCAGGCCGATGTTTAGTTAGGAGACTTGTAAAAATTACTTGAAAACTTGCTCAATACAATTACACTCAAGAGGTCCAGATCACTTAGAAGGTTAATACACCAATGATGGGCACAATAATGGTAATGATGAAGAGGCTCCCTACTACAGACTACATCCGAAGACAGTTCGGCTAGGACATTTTTCTCTGCAGTCGTCTTTCGAGGAGTTCGGTGGCTTCAAAATAATACACAAACCTAGACCAGCGGGTGGATAGCTAGAGGTCGGCATAGCCCCAGTCCACAGTGCGATTCATATACCTTCCCGAGCGTAACGCAGCCGGGCATCTTCACGGCTTTCGACACAAAGCGCCCACCACAACAGCGCAGTTCAGTCACAGGCCGGAGCGCATACAGGCCGGAGCACAACTGGCAGGAGAGCAACAGGCCCTACCGCAACAGACTACTCCTAACGTAACCTAACCTAACCTAACCTGCGCCTCTGTTGCGGTAGAGCCTGTTGCGCTCCGGCCAGTTGTGCTCCGGCGCTGTGAAGCAGTGGCTGTGTTGTGCAAAGCGGATTAACTGTTAGCCGGAGTTACCCACAGCTCATTGATCTGAGGCTATGTGTAGATATTGCATGCTGATGGTTGGCGTTGGGCCCAGGGCCTGTTTACGAGTCAATTTTGTTACCCACGGCTGCGCTCCCAGGCCAGCTACATAGCTGGATGCGATTATTGCGTTACATGTTGACTTATTGTTGTACTTATTTTACACTACTTATTGTTGTTGATTATTGCGCTACATGTTCAAACGATGAATATCTGAATACAGAGGGATGAACACAAAACGATGACTTCTTGAAGCTAACGGAATTATTATTATTCTATTATATTATAACGATTATTCTTGAAGCTAACGGAATCCAGTTACCTACCCGCGATGTCTACATTTGTTTCTAATATTCATATCTTATCGATTGCACAACGGAAGTCGGCAGATCTTCCCCCAACCTATGCGTAAGAATTTGGTAAAAATAACATTTTTAATCCGGTTATTAAAATATTTATTGATTAAATTGTTATAAAAAACGTGGCGTTTTTTTCGCGCCATGAGAAAAATATTCACATCACACGTTCGGTTTAACCCAGTTTTAAGTTTAGAATAATTATTGCAATTGTTGTACCAAAGTCGTGAAAAATACCACATGAAATTCAAATATCATTATGGAATTGCTTAATTGTTGAATATTTATATCATCATTGTCTTTAACACGCTCTCTTCTACAAGTTTAATCATTCAAGTTCAAAGTTTGATTAACATCAACTGTACATAATAGCGTCGAACATTAAAGTTTTCACGAGCCGACACGTGATAAACTATTAACTCATACTCATAACACAGACACTGATTCTGACTCACTGATGCTGGTACTGACTCACTGATGCTGGTACTGACT
>NW_025945605.1:0-369 GCF_000764305.2 Hyalella azteca
CCGCCCTGCGGACCTCTCTTGAGGCTTATCGGGAGCGTCTGCAGTTCAAGAATCTGGGCCTCGAGACCGTCGCGCTCGACCCCGCGCCCCTGATCCTCCAGTCAGTGCTGACCAAGGTAGCGGCTGGCTTCCCTTCGCCGGCGGACGACTACCTGGACGACGGGATCGATCTCAACCGTATGCTGGTGCGCAACGGGCCGGCGACCTACATCTACACCGTCGAGGACGGCTCGGATTCGATGGTCGGCAAGGGCATCGCCGGCGGTGACCGACTGCTGGTCGACCGTTCGATCGAGCCTCGCAACCGACACATCGTGCTGGCCCTGATTCCCGGAGAAGGCCTGACCGTCAAGGAACTGCAGATCCGCG
>NW_025945606.1:0-7543 GCF_000764305.2 Hyalella azteca
CGAAACTATTTACAGAATACTTACAAGGAGAACAGTAGTTGTAGGTCTTGAACGTACAAGAGCCGAGTCAATGCTAACAATTGTCATTAGTTCTAAAGCGAAGTAACTTACTAATAGGAACTATAGTACGGAATACTAGGTACATGCGGGCGTTACAACAGAAATTTTATGACAGATACATGAGGAGACATGGAGAAACATATGAAGCCATAGCAAGACATACAGAGACATGGCGAAACATATGGAGCCATAGCGAGACATAAGGAGACAGCAAGACACAAGGAGACATGGCGAGTCATAAGAGGACAGCGAGACAAAAAGAGACATGACGAGACATAAGGACATGGCGAAACTTAGAGAGACATAGCGAGGCATGATGAATAATAACGCGAGGAATTAGTTCATATCTTTATTGTTTCAACTGAAATATTTTTCGGAAGCTACATCGCAGACTGTATTTGCATGCAGGAAAAAATTCCACGGATATATAGATGCATCTTCATTAATAAAAATAAAGAAACTGCAGTTTGATGCATCGTGAATATATTGATAAGGAGAATATTACTGTTACATTACTATTCCTAACAAATGAAATCGGTAGAAATTAGTTACCACTCCAGTAAGAAATTTACATTATTGGCAAATTAAAACTAAAGTGAATTTAATACAATTTTTCATCCGAATCCAAATGGCGTACGGGTGCCGATAACAGGTCCTCATTCCCGATATCAGTGATTAGACCAAATCAACGCAAGTGAGACGTAATATACTAAAGCGGTCAGGGACCTTAACATTGAAATAAAAAGTACTATAAAATAACAGTCGACGTATGCAAAAGATTGTGAAAATCACATGGGATCCGTCTCAGAGAAAATCTAGTTACATGGGAACGTCCGTTGTAAGGAGAGGCAGTCTAAAAGGTGCTCAGTGGAGCGGAATGGTTCCCCCACACTCGAGACAAGCCGCGCTTGCGAAGGGCCCCACCCTGAATGTGAAGAACCCAAGGTGCCTACAAAAGCACGAACGGGGCTGATCCAGCTCGGAGTGGTAGGGGCGCGCGCGGGAGTATTGCTTTCTCGGGGGCGCCCTGGGGAGGTGGGGCGGCCAGGATTCTGGGGAGGTGATGCGGTCAGGACGGTGATGCGGTCTCAGTTGAGGCGGTCAGGATCCTGGGGAGTTGAGGCGGCCAGGACCCTAGGGAGTTGAGGCAGTCCGGAACCTGGAGAGGAGAGACGGCCTGGATCCTGTTGTTCGCGGTGGTCCCCGCGGTGTTGGAGGCGATGGTCCTGCTAAGGATCCGTAAAGGCCCCACATAGGAGCCTGCTGGCAGGCAGCCACCTACCAATACTTTGGCAAAGAAATGACCAAAGCGGGACAGCAGGGCCATCTTCACGAGTCAACACTGGAGGGGCAGAGACAATCGGGGAAAGAATGAGCGTGGGTTTGGAGGGAGCGTGCCAGGAACCCAACAGAATCTTCGCCGTGGGGGTACCCAGGCTGCGTGCCACTTTGCTTCTGTAGGTTCCGCCGCAGTCGGGCCAAACAGCAGACATTCCCAGTCGACACCTCACCTCGTGGTCACTTTTGGATGCACTCCTGTGGATGGAGAATTTTGGCTCGTAGAGTACCTGCAAAAATTATTTAAAAGTTAGTTCAAAATAGTTGCATTTGTAAAAACTGATGGAGCCTCCACCTGGAAAAAGGACAACAATGAATTTCAAATCCATGAATGGAGGACCTGAGGCCTTAGTATGATCAAGGTATCATAAACAGTAGATTGGATCAGCACATTTGTGAGAGCTATTGCCTCAATTAGCAGTAAAATCAGCGCCTCGATTCGTTTTATCAATATTTGAACTCATTAAATGCCTATCTTGTTCAATTTGGCGATTATGCCCAAATGATTAAAGTTTTAAATGCCTGAAATTGACTTTAAAGATACATTAAAATACGTTAATGAAGCAGAAACTGCCGATCCTCAATATACAGAGGGAATCACAAACCTCTTCAGATATCACAGCTGCGTTGACTGCATTCAGGTTTTCGTCGTCTGTGGTGTAGTGGGAAGCGAGAAGCGTCACCAGTCCGTCCACGAGGCTCGACACCTCGCCTTTGCTGATGGAACGACACTACGACAGCGCTGATCTGAGTGCACTAATGACGGTCCTGAAGAGGCAAAATATGGAATTAATACAATCATCATCTGTTTTAATCATTAAAGCAAAATATTATCCAAATATTGACGCAGAACCAAGTCGACAGTTTACTAGCATATTTTTCTCAGATCTCAACTGATTTTCAGTGAATAGTGTCGATAAATTAGTGACATTTTTGACGATGTGCAGAAAATAAACCAAGAAAAATTCTTCAAACTTTAAATTGAAATTGAGACAAGTCGCCCAAGACAGAAGGAGCATGGGTCATATGGCCTCTTTCATGAAAAGCTCACATGAAGATTCAGCTCTTTCAACTTCACTTCTAATGAATCCTGTCACAAGTCAAAGTATGATGGCCATGCTGAGGCAGAGTAGTGCAGTAAGTACTGCGATACTTCTTGTAGGGGATTTTCTGTCTCCACTCCCATGGCTGGCTCAGCAGGTGATTCAGCTGGAAAATAATTATTGTCTTGTGAATAATTATGCTAACTAATGCCCCATAGTACAAAATTTGTAATTTAATTGAAAAATTATAAAACTAACTTTACTGCTAGAAAAGTTTAATTCAGCACGCATAGATAGAAAAAACAATCACAATGCAATGCACATAAGCTTTTAATTGGAAGCGTATTCTATGGGCAAAGCATTGCATAAAATAATATAACAACTTTAATTGTGCAAGGTAATCAATACTCGCTTAATTGTTTAAGAAGACTCTTCCAGACTCTTGGATGGTTTTCAGCCCTTAAAATGTCTGGACTTCCAGGCTGAAATGCTGCTGGGTGCTTCTTAATTCCAGCCTTGGTGCATTTATTTTTCATTATGGACCATTTCTTGATGATTTTTTATGCAAAATTTAAAAATTATTTGCCTAATTGACAAATTTTTTAATTAGTTCTTTTTGAAATTGAAATAAGGGATAAATGGCAGTAACAGCAATGATTCTGTGGCTAGCAATGATACAATAAAATTATAAGACATAGATTAACAATGCAGACGTGTGTTCAAATGTGGGTTTTTATGCAAGAAATGAAATGTCCTCAAATGAGGCATACTTGGGGAAACTGATGAGCTGGGGCTAATTCAGATAAAAAAATGGAGCTGTGTTTCTGATTTGATTGGGAGCACATAAATAATGGCATTAATATTTAATTGTGAAACACCAATATATATACAAAACAAATATAATTACATTCTTTTACAGATATACTTGTGCAGTGAAGAACTAAACAGAATTTTTATAAACTAACTTAAGGGGACCGACCTAGCTAAAATTTGAAAATGTTGAGTTTTTCTGTTTTGTATCTCATCTTAAAGGTTGTTTTCTTGCGCATCGAACGATATAAGTATCGTCCCTGTGCGTCGAAAAATGACTTTGTGACAGCTCCTCAAAGGGAGGTGGGTTTTAGGTCCCTTAACAAAACTCTACGAGGATAAATGACGCGCTGGTCACTCCACAAAGGAAGACCTGGCATTAAGCAGCCAATCATGGCACTAAAGTGGGCATAGTCTTGTTTGAAAGAGCACTTTCTTACGCATCGATTGGTGGTACACCCATCTTTGTACCTCCATTTTCTACTGCACCACGCCCCATAGAACGGGGGAGGGGGGGGTGGGGTCGGCCTATAGTAATTCCTTAGGCAATAATTAAGGGGCGTGACTACTAAAACTGCGAGCTGAAGCCAAACCTCTCAGTGCCCATCATGACAGCGACGTGAAAGGTGTGCAGCCAGTTGCTCCATGCCTTAATAGAAGTGTTGAATGTACCTCTTCATTAATAATACAAATTAATTTTTTAATAATCAACTAATCTTTTAATAAAGCAATAAGTTATTTAGTCACTATATAAGCAATACATTTTTCAGTCAAAAAAATCATTGACAGAAAGTAGCTTATGTGACTGAATAAAATATTGCTTTATTTAGTGACTATATATGATATTGCTTTATTAACAGACTAGTTGATTAGTAAATGAGAAATTCGTTATTATTAATATGACAATACATTCAACACTTCTAGTTCTATATATGACTGAGAGAGCCTCTCTCCTATGTCTAAGGTAGGGCAGGGGTTCCCAAATGGAAAATTGGGCTGAAGCCACCTGTGAATTGGACAATAGCGCCTATGAATTTGGCCAATTTTACCCATCCCTATGGCATTTTCCTATTTTCTTTGGTAGAAAATATGAAAACTGGCTTAACTTTTCCAGCAGCTTTTTATAATCAACCATGAAACAATTGTTTTCATTATCAATTTTTGGAAACTTCTGCCCAATATTCCACATTGGGGTAGGGCTGGCGGGCCAATCCCAATTGATGGTACGTCATAAGTCAAAGCTCTGAACAATTAATATAAATTACTAATGTGAATTATTATTCATAACTGAACCCTTATTGTTGCTAATCTTAGTAATTTTAGCATGTTATTATCATGTTAAGATTAATAGGGTTACATAGTAACAATACTGAATGCTTCACTTATTGAAGAGTGGACAAAATTTGTTTCAGGGCAGCCAAATTGCCCACATTGTGATATAACCTGTGATTTTGATTCCAAGTTTAAAGTAACAAAGCATAAATGTTTAGAAGTTGGTGATGACTGATGGGCATCACTTGAAATATGGATCTGATCACCATTAGCCCATGCCCTGGGCATGAGCTAATGCCATGATGATCAAATCCATATTTCAAGTTGTGCAACAATATGCTGAAGTTTTGGCATGGGTATAAAATTGATGTAAACAAAACATATCAGCCAAGTTAGGTTAGTTAGTTCACTAGTTAACTGTAAAAGAGACTAAATTAATCACAGTGGAATTCTAGGGCTGATGAGCATTGAGCAATCTACATTTCAAGAAGCTGTCTCACTTGTTGAAACAAAAATGTCAGCAAGGTTTCAAAAGGAAGCTTCACTTGCAAAAATTCCAATACAATGTGATATTAAGACCTGCTCATTTTTGTTACCTCTCAAAAAACTACTTTATGAGCAGAGCAGTGTAAATCGTCACCGACAAATTATCACAAAACTGAGTAACTGACTGAAGTCACCATTCCGCATTCGCCGGGTCAAACCCATCCGGCCCTCCCTACTGCGGTCAAATCGACAAAGCCCTCAATAAAAACTATTTGAATTCCACATGAATAGAAGCACTATATCCTGAAAGTATCAAAATTTGATACATAAAAGGGTGTTTCTCCTCGACCTCGGTGTAAAGCATCACTGTCTGGCTCTAGTCTAAAGAAGAGTTCAGCAATCGACTGATGTGGAACGAACCTACGCAACTCAAAGTATTAACACTCAAAGAATAGGAGAACAAACATGAGCAACTCAATTGAATAATACACGATACCATGTCATTGGTACAAAAATCACAGCCAACAACAAAAATTAGTATAAACCAACAATAATAATTTGAATAAATTTAGCTTATGAGCAATGTCTTCCACTCAAGATGGCGTCTAGATATTAACTCGACCGATGACTGTGGCGCCATCTACCGCTGAAGTCCAACAAACCACGATAAATAACCTGAATGACCGGATTACGGTTAATGAACTTCGAAAACAAACGTGTACTGCACATTTTTGCCCGTTTTTTCTAACAGTGTATTGACTACAGTACATTTTCGCGGATATTCCCAGAGGTCACTTGATTCACTGGAAGAAGTAACACCAGAATTAATGTCGCAGGAGTTATTAACTGAAAAATGTAATTAATCCGATGAGTGTAAGAAGCGATGGTTAATTTGCATTACGTGCGCTCACACATGTGTGCGCCGCATGTGCTCCTATATGCAAACTATATTCTACTCGATAATTGCACACGCAATAACGCTCGAGCTCCAACTGGAAAGGTTAAAATGCTTCTTTGATTCCAGTGCATGTCAAAATGAGCTTGCAGTCATACAGCTTACAAACTGCAATGCATGCGGGTATGCAACCCCCTCACCCCCATCAACCTCCCGCACCCCCATCCAGGCAGAGCGATAGCCGTTGGCGCAAGCCGTCTTTGCTGCCGTCATAGTAAGGCGCCAGTTCAAAACTAGCCGTGGAGCAGGACGTAATAAAGAGTGATCAATGCTTGAAAGGTTGAATAATTTTATCTCCTACAGAGAGCTTTAAACAATTTGATTGTAAAGACCATTGCACTAGTACGTAGTCATTGAACATGATGAAAATAAATATTTTGAGTGCTTGTGGAAGTGTTTCCTTGATTTCGAATTGTCTGGAGATCACTGTTCTTCATGCTCACAAAATAATGATGGCTACAATAGAAATTTTCAACTTTGAGCATATGTCTGCTTGAGCGGCTAAAGATGTAGCTCTTGCAGATATCTTTAAGTTGGAATTTCCAAGCATCCCTACGGCCGACAGCATAATTGTTGAAGATTGCATAAGAACGTTCGTCGTAATTTCCGGGAGTCACTGAAGACTAGTCCAGTGCGGTACAAGAACATTCTCGCTGCCCTAGCTGTCGTGTCGGTCTGAACTATCGCGTACAAGGAGGCAGGGTGAACGTGTTTAAACGGGATCCCATTTGCGAGCAACTTATTAGATTTTACATTACTATCGTAAATTCCGCCATAATTTGGTTACCAATTCAGGAATATAGAGTGCAGTTGATAATTTGAAAGCTTGAAATTAATTTCATTTTAGAACTCAACTCTTTCAACGCAAAGAAAATTGTTGTCAAATGTGATCGGGTGGCTGCTTACTGCAATCAAGATTCTGCAGTAATTTGACTTTGTTAAGATTAACACTCCCATTTCTATTGTGTTGTCTTCCCTAAATTATGACGTATTCGACTGTATATAATTCGAATTTGTTAGTTTTTCCTTCAAGTATTTTTTAAAATGTAGTTGTATGTGTATCTTTCAACATTACTTCTTTGAGAACACCGCGATTGTACGATGCAAGTTTGCGGCATTCGGTAGGAATAGAAGATTTCAGCCTGAGGAATATGCTCTGCATCAGTTATTTGCTCGGCTTATGCACGTATCCCTCAGGTTCTAATCTTTAATCCACGGCGTCAACTGGATAAATTTGTGGAACGGAAGATTTGAATTTTAGAGAATCGATTGGAGTTTCTCTGTTAGGTCAGGCAGTCGTCGTCGAATGGCTCGCAAGTTTAACGCGTTACATGACATGACTTCAAGGCCTCATTGTATGTAAATGTATTCCTCGGATTCAATTACATTCGTGTTGCATATTGTACCGTAGTAATTGTAAATTTTCAACAGATTGTTTCTGGAAATTATTTCTTCCCTTTTCAAAAATATTGTATACAAATATTATTCCCGTTTCAAACTCGTGTTTACTGGCCACTTGCTTCACTGTGCTGCGATGGTACATGTCTAGTCTGCTCATATATATATATATATATATATA
>NW_025945607.1:0-1541 GCF_000764305.2 Hyalella azteca
TCAACGTACCAATATCGACGTTATTCCCACGTTGAAATAAGGTTGTTTTACATCCGTTCTAGTTTTGGTCAGATTTCGACGTTGAATGGACGTATAATTTGGGTTGTTCAGCATTTCAACCTGAAATCAACATTGATTCAACGTTTAAAAATTAGTAAAAATTCAACGTACCAATATCGACATTATTTCAACGTTGAAATAAGGTTGTTTTACGTCCCTTCTAGTGTTGGTCAGATTTCGACGTTGATATGACGTTTTATTTTGGTTGTTCAACATTTCAACCTGAAATCAACCAATAATCAACGTTGTTTCAACGTTAGATGCCTGCTGGGTTGAAAATGTCCTTGAAAAGTAGGACATCCTTGAAAATTTTTCTAACTTTGCAAATGTTTATGTTGACTCATTGACCGACAGCAAAAATGACAGCAAACCTGAAGAATAGTTGTTTGTACTAGAATCTAGATAAAGGTTCAAGCGTAAATAAAATATTATTCTTTTATTAATTTATTTTAGGTTCCTAAAGCAACGAGTTCAATTTAGAAGTTGCTGATCCAGATAGTTTTCTATGGAGCCGTGAACAAAAAATCCATATAATACAAAATCTCCATCATGACCAAGTTTGAGCGTTGAAGTTCATGCATTATATTAATGAAATCACATTGGCTTTGTAATAAATGAGGCATCGAAAACCAAACCATATATTATTGAGAACTTTTAACGTATGAGCAATCAGGCGAAGTTACTTACATCATCGGTGCAGCGTGGATTTTAATATGGATGTGATATGACGGCATGGGTTACGTGAGAACTTGCAGAAAAATCCTGTAGTAATTACATTGAAATATGATACATCACAAATTTTTATGGAAAACCTTATTAAAAACATCGGTGTCCCGACGATTATATACATGAACACGGATGCAGTGAAAGAACAGAGGAGGTGGCGGTGGTGAAGTGGCGAGAGATTTGTGTTATCTTCTAAGGCACGCACCTATGTACACTAATTGTTCGCATCAACGAAACACGAACGCACCTATATATGTACAGTACACTAATTGTTCGTCTCAACGAAACACAAATATATGATTTCCACCACCGATATAGTTGATACTAATTGACATAAACGGAATATTGAATTCTGAATTAGTATTGGAGTTGAATATCTTTGCTTAAAGACGTGCAAAATTTCGATGGTAAACTTTATAGATCTTTTAAGTTCACTATGCTGAAAGAGCGTAAATACATACATGTTTTAATTCTGTAACTCTAAACTCAATTATACACAGTTTCTCCAATTCTTTAATCCGGTGGCGGGATACTCAAGTTCCTAACCCAAATGTACTTTCAAATGCAGATAAGTAAAATAGATGTTAATCAAATAATTTTTATCGATTGTGAACAGTGAAGCAGACATAAATTTCTTATCGAAAAACGTAATCAGACGTATTCGCCTAGTAAAATCAATTAAATTGGCGCGACAGAAAGTGAAGACGGAAAATATCGCTAATGTTCCAGAAATTATATAATGTTTAAAAACAAGT
>NW_025945608.1:0-482 GCF_000764305.2 Hyalella azteca
TATATCATATTATCAGCATTATTATTCCGTAATTAATTAATTAATAGTTCTCATTAATAATAATAATATACTAGTAATAATTAATATAATAATAATATTACCCATTATTCATGCCTCTGAACTGAGGGGATTATATTCATGCCTCCCCTCACCCTCCTGGGGGACAGGGTGAGGCTGATGTGGTTCGAAGGCTGCGTGGGCACCTGCGCTGGTGCGGCCGCCCTCGCCTCAGTGGCCCGTGACGCTGACCTCCACATCAACATGGCGGCGCCCCTGGACCTCAGCGTCCTCGGGGGGACATACCAGCTCCTCAGTGAGTCTTGCCCAGCACGGGGGGCGGCGCCCCTGGGCCCGTGGGCGCAGTACAATTATATATTGTATAGGCGTTACACTGTTAGAAAATCGACCGTAAAAAAAACGTTCCCACCGGCGTTACAGTGACCGGTCATTTACCGTTAAATTAAACGACGGGAACGTTTTCC
>NW_025945609.1:0-26826 GCF_000764305.2 Hyalella azteca
CGAAAAGCATGATGATTACTCTCCTATGTCATTCATTATAATGCAAATATTTCCTAGAACCTTACACTGGAATGTGCTGGAAGCCTTTTTGATTTTTTTATACACTACGTTTCGAGCATCCTGATTACGTTTACTCTAACTTTAATCTGGATATTTGGTCGTCATGATCATTACATCTGAAATTTCAATAATATTTTTAATTCTATTTCTTCAAGCGTTTAAATTTTCCACAGCACAGAACTATACAATTTTTTTTAGCACCTCCCGTTTTTAGCCCATTTTCTCATTTATGGAAAAAATGCCCTATTGTGCTCGTCATGTCCGTCCGTCTGTCCGTCTATCTGTCCGTGACTTCACGTTTTCGTCGACGAGAAAATGCGCTAACTGTCACTCACTGCAGTGAGTACTGAGTTATATTTTTTTCTCGATTACTCGAGATTATATTTTAATTTTATTATATTATATTATTCAATTATATTATACATTAATTATATTTTCATTTTTCCTCCCCAACGTCCGTTAGAGCGGCGACATCCTCGTGACGTACAGCACAGATGTCGGCTGGACGCCGTACTTCCCTCTGCTCTCTGGCATCGTAACTGAAATAGGAGGCCTCATATCGCATGGTGAGTCGTGCATTATATGATGAGTGTGGGACACTGCCGGGGCTTGGGTCGCATGGTGAGTCTTGCATTATACGCTGAGTGTGGGGCACTGTCAGGGGAGTGTGGGACACTGCCGGGGCTTGGGTCGCATGGTGAGTCTTGCATTATACGCTGAGTGTGGGGCACTGTCAGGGCTTGTGTCGCATGGTGAGTCTTGCATTATATACTGAGTGTGGGACACTGCCGGGGCTTGGGTCGCATGGTGAGTCTTGCATTATACGCTGAGTGTGGGGCACTGTCAGGGCTTGGGTCGCATGGTGAGTCTTGCATTATATGCTGAGTGTGGGTCACTGTCAGGGCTTGGGTCGCATGGTGAGTCTTGCATTATACGCTGAGTGTGGGGCACTGTCAGGGCTTGGGTCGCATGGTGAGTCTTGCATTATATGCTAACTAAAGGGACCAGCTAAGGCTTGGGCACAAGTTATATTGTCGTCAGGAGTTCTAGGAAAGTAGGTCTCATCGTATGCTGGGCTCGGGGACCAACTAGGATATAGGGTCTTAGTTACATCTTCATCAAGAGATTTAGGACAGTGGTGATTCGATCTCATAATGGCTGGTAACCTCTGCTCTGGGATGACAGTTGACATTTCTGGACATTTATAGAGGCTCAATATTATGGATTTTGGCTTGTAGATTCAAAGTCGAATGCTTATGTTGTTTTAATGTCCAGGTGCGGTGGTGGCGCGGGAGTACGGCCTGCCCTGTGTCGTCGGTGCGAAGGGCGCCACTGAGATACTTCGTTCTGGCAAGTTTTTTTTGCTTACCCTTCATAGAATTTTATTCTAAATATTTTTACTCGAAATCAAAAGTAAAGAGCATCTCTTCATATATGTTTTATATATATTCTTACATTCTTTCATATTATCCTATTTTAATTTGATTTATCATAGCTTCTTTAGAGCTTAATTAGGCTATCAAAAATGACTGTATATTACCGAATGGAGTATATTTTTAAATCTTAATAATCGAAATAATGTGGCCTGAGCTAAAGTGTTAATTGAGTTATCGTCACATTTACAGGCGACCTCGCGCTGCTGGATGGCAACGCTGGGACCGTCACAACAATAAGGACGACTGCGGGCTCTTGAGGGCGAGTCCCGGTGGGGGGACTTCAAGAGTTTTGTTACTCAAGTGCACATAGCGGCCTCAGTACACATAGCGGCCTTAGTACACATAGCGGCCTTAGTACACATAGCGGCCTCAGTACACGTAGCAGCTTTAGTACACGTAGCGGCCTTAGTACACGTAGTGGCCTTAGTACACGTAGCGGCCTTATAACGTTCCTTGTTTTCAGAGTAATTTTAAGCTAATAGCGGCCTCAGTATACGTAGAGGCCATTTCTCGTCTGTGATTTGTGGGTTTAGCTTGAAAAGCCGCCAGTAACTGAATGACGGAGTTACGAACTATTAACTATTTGTGATATTATGGTCTGAGGACGGGTAAAACTAGACAACATCTACACAAAACATTGTGTATATAGTGCCATCAAGTTCAAAATCATGGAAGTTTACTGAGTGACTGTATGCTTTTTGCATTTAGAAAATTCCCGACTGGTGCTTGTAATTTTTCAACCGATTTGATGAGGTTAAAAAGTTCTGGAAATCGAAAAATTTATATAATATGATTATTTCATGCTAAAGCGACAACGCTTTTGCCAGAGCGTTGTCATTGACGTATGATGTCATTAAAAATCGTGTTGTCATTTCCGTATGATTTCATATTCGGGACAATGCTCAAATAGCGCTGGTACAAACTATAAGGTTTTTTTTTTCGAAATTTAAACCTCAAATTCGCAGTCTGTCTGTTGCAGACTGCGATGTTTCTGCTACTAAAAAATATTTATATTCGCGTATGAATTCCTTGTTGGAATAATATTATAATAATAATATAATATGGAATGGAAAAAATATTTATATTCGCGTATGAATTCCCTGTTGGAATAATATTATAATAATAATATAATATGGAATGGAAAAAATATTTATATTCGCGTATGAATTCCCTGTTGGAATAATATTATAATAATAATATAATATGGAATGGAAAAAATATTTATAGTCGCGTATGAAGTTCCTGCCTCTTTTTCTTACCAAAGAAACTGTCTGCCTGCCATTTTTATCGGTTTTATTATTTTATTTTTTCTCTTACTAATGTTGGAAGAGGAGATTATTTGTGGCCGTGATTCAATTCCTGTGTAGCTTTGCGAATTTTTTGAGCTTGCAGTGTTAGAAAATTCTTTATTAGTTCGTGTGTTTTTTTTATATGGGATTGTATGCAGACGCACGTAAATGATAACTTTTATCATTATTTTATGCAATTTTATTTCTTGTGTCGTTTTTGTCATGTTCTTTTATTTTTTATACATATAAAAGCTATCCAAAATGTATTTGATTCTTTCATTTGCCCAGAAGACGCTAAATAAGCAATAAAAAGACTTCATTAGTCACCGCGATATGGTGACAACGCGGTATTTAGTTGAGATTTTTATCATGTTGAATGTTGCTGAAGAGTTTATTTAGGTCTTATATTGCACTACTCTAGTGCCTGCTTTTTATCTTCCTAGGTACTCGTCTTGCGCATAGCCTACACTCAGAACCATGCTCAAAATCACCGTGTGGCAATTTGAGGAAGATGAGAATGGCGTTTGCCATAGTTCTTTAACAACTCATACTTTGTGGTGCATATATGAGTAGTTTATCGATCAAAATAGCTTAAATGGTCGATTTCTGTAGTATTATTGCCCGTAATTACGGGGCTCTTCCATAACTTAAGTTGCTCATTTATTTGGACAAATTTAGCTGAAATTATTCACGGTACATGACAATAGGATCAATGATATTTTGGACTTTCAATATTCCTATTGTTTTGTCTAACTTATTCCCATTAAGATATACTACGTAATTTTGATAATCTTAAAAAATTCGCCAATTGTTCTGTAAAACTTTCTGTAGTTCCGGATGGTCTTCACTTCCGAACCGTAGGCTGGGCTGGTACCTGGGAGCCTCCGGGAGACGAGGAAATGAGTTGGCAGATCGTGCAGCCAAGTTGGGACACGATCTGGACCACAGCTCCCTACATCCAGTTGAATACTCAGATCAGATCATGCACACCGACTCCATAAGAGGCTCATTGCCAGATGGCAGGCTGATTGGCAACAGAGTGTGGCAGACTCTGGCCTCTGGGAAGGGTCGACACCTCGGCCCTCGCCACAGTGCGAGATGACTTACTTCCTGTCCGATGGCTACACTGTACACACACGATCTCGACGCATCTCGGTTGTACTGGCACGCCTGCGAATGGGACACGTAGGCGTGGGTACATATCTACACCGAATGTCACCGATTCTCCATGTCTCCTTCACCATTGTGTGCTGCTTGCAATGTTGAAGAAACTATCGAACAGTGCACTACCAGTACCTGCTTGAGTGCAGCCAATATATATACCATAGCACGCCAACAACTGAGACAGACCCTGCTGAGCATGGGGANTGTTACCCCAAATAACTAATTTTACCCTAAAAACAGTCCGGTTGTACAGCAAGTGTCAACTGAACAAGTAATAAAGCAGTCTGACCCCTCTAATGCGACCGAAACTACGCAATCAAAAAAATGTTGTTTACATTTTTTGCGGGAACTCATCGCAACTGAATCCGGACAAGCTTCGCTGCATCGTAATCCATCCAACGTACCGGAAACCTTACTTTTTTTCTAAATAGTTGGCTGAAGACTGAGAAATATATTAAATGCAAGAATTTCAATCTAAATGTGTCGGCAAGATCTTCTGAAGGCAAAAATTTTGCCGATAATGCGTTGCCGTAGGTCTTTAAATCTTCGTTCACTCTCTGCACAGTGGGTGTGACGCAGGGCGTTTTTTATCAAAAATGGGGAAGGGGCTAGGCTGCATGGAATAGAAATATTTTGGGGTTTAGCGTGTGGGTTACGATCATTGTTTTGGCGGCCTGCAGCTCATTGGCTTGCTGGTTTACATCCATGAAGGCCTGAAGGGGTTTGGTCCCTGTGGCTTTCAGCAAGTAATCATGTTGGCTAATTTGCTCTGCAGCATGCTTGCGCATGGGGAGAAGTATGAAAATTATGCTGGTATTGGGCAATGCTGATTGCTGGGCTATTTCAGTCGTCCCGGAGCCTCCTACTCCTAGCCCTAGGGTAGAGCTACATGGCCTCCAACTCCAAGGCTCCAATTATTACACGTCTCGGACAAATTTATGGCCGGACCTGCGGCCGCCGGACTAAAAACATAGAAAAACCTAGCCAATCAACGAAAACCTTGCAGGTTAGGTCCAGTTAGGAACAGGTTCTATTAAAAACACAAAAAACCTAGAAAAACACTAAGAAAACCTTTCGGCCGCAAGACCGGCTGCAGCCGGCCGTAAATTTGTCCGAGACCTAATTATCACTAATTTACACTAAACAACATTAATCTGTCACCTCATCGTTATCTCTCGAACAATTTTTTAAAGTGATCTATCAGACTATCTATTGTGCGGCAATGCTACAGTGACTAACTGACTAGGCCTACAGTCCTACACTACACTGCAATATTATAATAAAAACTTTTACTCTTTTCCAATAAACTTAAGTCCAACTCTTATTCATATGTACTTGTTTAATTCTCCTGCAGTTGAACTTTGAAATTCTTAACTTCTTAGTTCATACCCAATTAACCTATCTGAATCTGAAATATTGGGCATTCAGCATTACCTAATTTTCATTCATAGGGTAAACGTGGTATATTTAGACACATTAAGGACGTAGCAAGAAATGAATGGCTATAAAAATATCACTGTATGCGCAACTCAAGTTCTGACTGCTTTACGTCACTCTCAAAACACCATACTACGCGCCAGCAACGATGAAACGTCACAAACTGTTGCCACATATTTATTTAAAAGCCTTTAGAATTTAAACCTACAAAATTCCTAAATTCTGACGCTGTGTGTGACTAAATTTGGCATATTGTGAGTCAAATTCTGGCAGCGCTTCAAAACTATTAATTTGTAATTCCGGCGCCGGGCGCCTTGTGTTGAAATTCCGACGCCCTATGTGAGCTGTGTCAGAATATGACACAGCTCAGAATGAGCTTAATTAAAAAATTTTAATTTTTCAACTAAGCTATTAAGCTTTTAATTAAGATAATTTTAATTTTTGAACATAGCTTGGAACAAGCTGTGTGTGTCTAATTCCAAGCTGTATCGGAATTAGTTTTTATGTGTCTAAAACCATCGCTTAACAAGTTAACTTATTCATCTATTAATTTATTTACCACTTAAAATCTGCAAATACAAGTATACCTGAACTTGAAGGATTCCTAATATATTCACAGACTTATTTAAAAGTCTAAAACCATAATATTCTTTCTACACAAACAGTTTATCACTATTTGGTATAGCAAGGTCAACTATCAACTTCGACACGTTTTTCGATGTTCTCACTGGGTGATGTGCACTGTCTCTCTTTGGATCTTAACATTTTCCCACCAGATGGCCCGGACCTAGTGTTTTGGCAATAGTATGGCACACAATAGTATGACGTCACTATTTCAACCATCAACGAATGGTGGAACTAATACAAAGCTTAATATAAAGGAAAAAAGTTGAGAAGTGTTGGAATTACCCATGATGTTGGAATATACTGCGTTTACCCTAGTCATAGTTCATCATTATCTGTTCATTCTGAAAAATCATGGTGCAAACCTAATGGAAGAAATACAGATGGATTTGTATGAATTGTATATCATGGTATCAAACCAGATATTTTTTAGAATTAGTTCATTTTTCCAACACTTCTCATTAACTTTACTTCTTGAAGTTCTTGTTGTTTGTTTGTTTGTCTGCTACAAATTTTGTATTCAATATTTAAACACACTCATACCTGTCCAATCAGTTTGAAATTTTGCACACTTTAGTCATGGTAAAGTCAGAGACAATGCATGAATCACTATACAGAATAAATAATTGAAAAAATGAAAACAATGAAAAAATTGTAAAAAAGAATTTTTCATTAATGTATAAAAATGAAATAAGAAATTCATAATAGTGATAATACTTGTGTAACATTGGAGCCACTGAACTGTTTTGAAGTGTTGTCTCTAAAAAGTAATTTTTTAATGCATAGGTATTATTAATTTCCTCATTTACTTAACTACTCAAGAATGAAACCAATATTTTATGTATGATAATTTTGGTATCCATGTGAGTTTATTGGTCCACTTACAGGACTCATAACTGAACTTGAGAAAGAGAGTCAAGAGACTAAAAGTTTTCTGCTTTGTCACTATGATTGTATTTGAATCTGTGTCTATTCAGAAACTAAATTCATAAAATAAAAAATGGATTAAAATTTAACTCTGCAGCACAACATAGAATCCAAAATCCATATGCAGATTGAAGAGTCAAGCACAATGGCAAACAGGAGAGTTTTTAGAATTGGTTCATTTTAATTTCCTCATCTATTCAATATTTAAGCCAATATCTTGTGTACGATAATTCTGATATCAGTGATACTTTACTGGTCTTCTTATAGGAATAGGACTCATAAATGAGAATGAACCTGTACAGTGCTCTGCTTTGTCATTATGGAGTAATGCAAGGAAGTTGCATCAGCGAAATTGCCAGAGGCACTAAACAGCAATAGCTACTGTACCCAAACCAACCTTCATCTGGCATGGAATGTATCTTCCTGTCAAGTGTCAAACTGCAACTAGAGCTTTTCTGCCATTTTTGGATATGCAAGATTCCTACTAGATACATCATCTCCTATCTGATTGTTAATTCCAGAGAAGCTGCAAGATTCCAAATATATTAAAAATTTATCACGTCAGATGAGTTAGAGCCTTAAGATTTCATTCAAAGGTAGAAAAATTCCAGTCTAGCATGTTGTATTTGAATAATATGAATAAAACCAGTTCTAGTTGGAACCTTAATGTGATGTCAGAGAGCAACTTCCTATGCCAGGAGTAAATGTTGACACTACAGGGATCAGATTTTTAGACCACACCAAGCATGCTAAAAACAAATTTACCAAAGTTACAGTTTGACACCAAGTCTCTTGGGTTCACCTGCACAGAGTTTTAAATTAACCAAAACTCATAGCATATTGGAAAGGCCATTGCATATTCAACTTCAGTCTTGATAGGATGACATCATGATCCCACAACCAACCACATTCTGGAGAGGATGAAATCACAATCCTATCAACCACTCACAGCTGGAAAGGAACATGTATCTGCCCAAAAATGAAAGTAAATTTATGCATGAAACGGTCGGCATTATCATAGAAATCTAGCCTGATAAAACTAAATCACAACTTCTTGCAAAGTCTAAATTAATTATTATTCTCCCTTAATAGGTGGCAAAACTGGAATTTTGGGCAGAATAATTCGAAAATCACAAGTATGAAAAATTATTTTAAGAGTGATTTTCTAAAACTGCTGGCCAAAATGTGCCATTTTCCTCAATTCTTAGCATTACTAGAGAAATTGATCCAGCACCCCAGGAATGGGTGAAATGGACTGCTAGCCATATGGGAAAACGACCCTTGACTAGTTTCTCAAGGATAAATTATGATAATGGTACAGTTTTTCCTGCAAGTTTTTAAAATCATCTGTAAAATGATCTTTTTTTACCATGATTAATATAATTTTAATGCCACTGAAACTATTATTGTGACCTCTCCAAAAATAACCTTTCAACCTATCCCTAGTTTTGACATGTATTAATAAAATCTAATCAGACATTGAAAAATGTACCCATAGGAGTTTACAAAACTACAAAACATAGAAGTTACAACTACAAAACTACTGCTACAAATCATAGAATCCCTTGTGAAATGTAGCAATAATTCCCCCTCTCCTTTGAGATCATCCACTTCATACATATCAAATTGCTGTTTATAATTAAATATTCTGTTGCCCAGAGACTAAAGAAAATAATTTTTCTATAGCAAACATTCAAATACTTGAATTTGTTTTCTATCACCCAGTTTTCTCATTTGAAAGTATCTGGTAAAATAAAATGATATAAGAAATATCACACTGTAAACATTGGTATTTGCCTTGATGGTTTTTCTGTGGTACTCTAGTACATATCTTCTTAATGGCATTTAGGAAATTATTTTGAAAATTTAAGTAATTGAAATTCTGAAATAATGAGCATTTTTTTAAAGTTTTTGTATACATTGTCACCTGGAAAAAATTGAACTTTCAGCAAAGACACCAGAATTTTGGCATACCGAGTTAGTGCATATCAAAATATCAATCTAATTGATTATAATGTATAGTGTAAATAATGATACCACCAAATTACTTCTAAAGAAAACGAATTTATTTTGAAATACAGTAACTTTGTGTGGTTAGAATTCATTACATTTTACATTTTATTTATTTACTACATTTATTTATTTTTTTACATTTTCGAAAACCAACCCTAACAGAACGTGTTTAGAGGCTAATCCTGTGTACAATTCTGAATCTGTTTTCAAAATAAGTGAGGACTCTGATAAATACTTGTGATTGCTACAGAATAGGGATAACGTCATGAGATTTTACGTTTAGGAATTAACGTTTCATCGTCCATAAGTACTTATTAGATTCAAGTGTTACTTACTTAACCGTTACCGCGGTCGTTAGATTCAACCGATCGCGTCGCGACCGCCATCTCTCGTTTGTCACAGGGAATTTTGGTTCTTTATTATAGTTTATGTAAATAACCATAAACTATATTTAGTTTATGGTTGACTGTGTTTATTTAAATTTAAGGCCATTTTGTCTTTTAATTGATGATTGCACTGTGTTCTAATTTATTCTGTTATTACGTAGCTAGGAATACAGCACCTGTTGTCGAACTAAATATTTCCTTCTAATTTTTTATGTGGCGTGTGAATGAGACATCAATATCATGCGTCTACCTTCAAGATAAAGCACATCTCTTGCTTTCTCTGTTCCTCGCATGGTTAGGGATTTCGATCATTCTTGTTGTCTGAATGGTCTACATGAATTAAAGTCATCGGTCATATGTTTAAATATGTCTCAAACAGACCAATAATTTATCCCAATTATCATACGTCAGTCCAATTCCTTGAAAGCCACTACCCAAAAATTAATTACAAATTGGGCCTACCATAAAACAGAAAATTCTTAAGAAACGTTCCTTGTTCAATTCTTAAAAAAGCATGTTCAACTATACCAAGTGTCTTTCAGAATTAGCTCAACTATCCGTAGAATAGCTTATAATTGCTTGCTTGCATGCAGAATTTGCTTTTATAATTGCTTAGTGTTGCCAAATTTTAAGGTCAGGTCTCCTTTCTCGATATCTATCCTAAATTTTTTTATGTACATCCTATAATCTCCAAACACGGCAGACGCTGCTATCTTCCGGAAATGCCGGCCTAGGCCTATTACTTCGATCGTCTACGATAGCAACCAAAAAAGCTAGCTAGGCCTTGCCACCGACAAAGCATTAAATAAGCTTCCCCGCCTCCCTCTCAGTGTCTGGGTTCCTATCAGGTCGATTAATTTTTTCGCTTTTTGTCTGTTGATCACGGGTTGTACATATGATTACCTAATGATCATCACGTGAAATTACGACGTTATTTTGTTAAGCTTTCTTGTAACGTAAGCAAGTTTTTTCTCATCATAGAGAGCTTGTGCTCCGCATAAACAGAATCTCGCTAAGCTGCTCGTACTTCTTTACAAATATATGCAAGGCTGCTAGCATAAATTTACACCTTCGGTCGGCTTTTAATATATTTTTTTAGTCAGAATATTGATTATTGTGATCTTTATTTTCAATTCAACTTCGCCTTTTGACAATTTACTAGTATCTAGCGTAGAAGTATTTGAAAAAATAATCAACATATTCTCAAACGATGATAGGAGTTTCATTAACTGTAATTTGAGGTCAATAAGAATGACGAAAATTTACTCTAAAATGTCTCTTATGTTATTTTTTAGCCCTTTGATAAATCCAAATTATGAGTAGCACGTAACATTGCTTATGATAAATTCTTGTATTCATGATTTATCAATATTATTTCATTTCACAGGCCGCGAAGGCATGAAGTTTTAAAGATTTTTAGCTGTTATTTAAATTACATCGTCGATTTGATGACTGGACTGTTTATTTAGTTTTTCTAACTTCGAACATCATGCGTTTTGAACGCCTATTCAAATTCCTGTCCGTTGCGGCAGTTTTTATGTTCGCGTCTCAATGTCTTGCTAAACACGGCAACCGCGTTGATGAAAATCAGCGACTCAACAGCCTTGACTCGGTCCCGGACTGGCAGCCTAGACATGTGCATCTTGCTTACGGACGTGAGTAGCTTTGAAGCCTTAACTCAAATATATCATTGAGACTTTGTCCAAATAACGATACACTTGTTGAGTTTGTGTTGATCATCCCGACCAAGTTAACTGTTAGAAAAAAACGGTGAAAAAACGGTCCCACTGGCATTTTAGTGGCCGGTCGCCCCGTGAAAATAAACTGTTTCGCCGTTTTTATCAAATGTTTTACGGATTTCTAGTGTTAAATTAGAATAAAAACGGTGACACGGTGTTTCTTTTCACGTGCCGACCGGCCACTGAAACGCCGGTAATACCGTTAACGGTAATTTTTCTAACAGTGATAAGGCCGGGCAAAAAAGGCGTAGCTCTGTGCTACTTGCAGAAAATATCACTGTTTGGACAACTTGACTAATTCATTTTTTAGTGTATCATTTATCTTAGATTAGTCTGATGGCAATGAATGTGCTTACACTTACTTTTTATTGTATCGTAGATCATAAAATGAAGTCCCATTCATTATCATCTTAGAATGTATTGATTAGCACTGAAGTAAAACGCAGCCAAACGAGCGTGACTAACATAGCGAGTTTTCTGAACGTGGTCGAAATAACTAATCTGAACTATAGAATGGGTTGATTGTTCGAAGAAACGACTTCAGATATTTATTGATGATGCAAGTTTAAAATTACGTAATTAAGTATAAGTATTACTTCCAACTTGCCCTGTCAACGAATCTCTGATGATGCTTCTTAGCTGTAGAAATTCAGCTCCAGATCGCAAATTAAGTTATACATCTGATTAGTAAATTTCAATCAATCATTCCATTGAAGCAGAGGTTTAGCCCTTACAATAATTATGCCACTTATCTTTATACATACGGTATATACCCTTTTACGGCAAAAAAATTCATTCCTAAAATGTAAAATACCCTCGATTTATTCGCCATGTTTTTGGAGAACACCATCCTGATTGAACTATTTCCACCCTATTTTAGCGAACAATCTCCCTATGTAATGATTTCCCGCCTGTTTTAGGTAACACATCCTCGGTGGTGGTGACATGGTCCACCATCAGCAACACTAGCGACTCACTAGTAGAGTGGGGGACCGATCTCTTCGACCTGAACGCTGTCTCCTCTGGTGTCTCCACCGTCTTTGTTGACGGTGGATCTCTCAAAGCCACGCAGTTTATCCACCGCGTCCACCTTTATGGTCTCCAGCCCGCTACTACTTACTGTGAGTGCGTCTTTATTAATTAGTGAGTCTTTATTAATAAGTGAAAATTTATTAATTAGTGAGTCTTTATTAATTAGTGAGTCTTTATTAATAAGTGAGACTTTATTAATTAGTGAGTCTTTATTAATTAGTCAGACTTTATTAATTAGTTAGACTTTATTAATTAGTGAAGCTTTATTAGTCATTGGTCCTAATTATTAACAACTTGGTCTTGATTAATAAATCGATCTTAATTAATAACTTGGTCTTAGTTAAAAAGTCGGTCTTAATTAGTAATAAATTGGTCTTTTTTAATTAATTTCAGCACGATTCAGCGTTGATCATAATTGAACGTAGCAATAATTTTTACCTTTTTTCCATTAATTTCAAGATGGACCTCGTTATCGTTTAAAAGTTGTCTTCGCCGTTGCTGCGTATACACTGAGCGGCTTAAAGTATTTGTTATCTGTGACCATAACTTTTAAGACTATTGAATGAGTTCGGCAGTGTTTCATCTTCATGGCCTTTATGCATAGTTTCCTACCAAGTATCCACAATCTGTGTTGAATCTTCAACGGGTATAAAGGATCCATTTACTGTGCGCGTGATAGATAACCGGCATGCTTTGCGTTTGTAAGTATAAAGTTTCCGTTGTACTTGCACGGAATTGGTTAATCTTCATGGCATGCGTGCGTAAGTAATAAGTTTAAATTGCATAATCAATGAATTGGTTTATATTCATGGCTTGCGTGCGTAAGTATTACGTTCAAATTGAATAATCAAGGAATTGGTTTATATTCATGGCTTGCCTGCGTAAGTATTACGTTTAAATTGCAAGTATTCGTACAAGATAACCTCCTTGATTACTGTTCAGTGTACGTCAACATAAGTGCCCATTGTCCGTGCGCGAAAGAAATGAACTCTTCATGGTCTCTTTAAACGTAATAAAGTTTCAATTTTCTATCCAAGAGAAATGATTACCGTTAACTGGGGCTACTCGGGACGATTTCGAACGTTTTTCATTCATAACTTCTTACCATGAAACATTTCATAAACAAGTTTAGGCTCATTTGAAAGCTCTTTGCAAGGGCTATCACATAGATTCTCCAAAAAAATTCCATATGCTATTCGTTCATGGCCTGCTTGCGCACTACCACGCAGGCAGCGTGATACGTAATCTCTGTATACGTAATGTATAAAGTTTCTATTTTCTATCCATGAGAAATGACTACTCATCATACGTAATCTCTGTATACGTAATATATAAAGTTTCAATTTTCTATCCAAGAGAAATAATTACTCATCATCTTACAGACTACTTCATGGTCTCTGTATACGTAATATATAAAATTTCTATTTTCTATACAAGAGAAATGACTACCTACTCATCATCTTACAGACTACTTCATGGTCTCTGTATACGTAATATATAAAGTTTCTATTTCTATACAAGAGAAATAATTACTCATCATCTTGCAGACTACCACGCAGGCAGCGTAATACGTAATCTCTGTATACATAATAGGTAGGTATGTATAAAGTTTCTATTTTCTATCCAAGAGAAATAATTACTCATCATCTTGCAGACTACCACGCAGGCAGCGTAATACGTAATCTCTGTATACATAATAGGTAGGTACGTATAAATTTTCAATTTTCTGTCCAAGAGAAATAATTACTCATCATACGTAATCTCTGTATACGTAATGTATAAAGTTTCTATTTTCTATGCAAGAGAAATAATTACTCATGATCTTACAGACTACCACGCAGGCAGCAGCCAGGGCTGGTCTGCGGTGTTCGGCTTCAAGACCGTCCCTGCGGGCACGCGTGGCTGGCCTCTGCGCTTAGCTAAGGTGACGTGCCCACTCACTCACCAGATGACGTGCTCGCTCTACCAGGTGATGTGCCCACTCTACTAGGTGACGTGCCCACTCACTCACCAGATGACGTGCTCGCTCTACCAGGTGATGTGCCCACTCTACCAGGTGACGTGCCCACTCACTCACCAGATGACGTGCCCACTCTACCAGGTGACGTGCCCACTCACTCATATGGTGACGTGCCCACTCACTCACCAGATGACGTGCCCACTCTACCAGGTGATGTGCCCACTCTACCAGGTGATGTGCCCACTCTACCAGGTGACGTGCCCACTCTACCAGGTGATGTGCCCACTCTACCAGGTGATGTGCCCACTCTACCAGGTGATGTGCCCACTCTACCAGGTGACGTGCCCACTCTACCAGGTGACGTGCCCACTCTACCAGGTGACGTGCCCACTCTACCAGGTGACGTGCCCACTCTACCAGGTGACGTGCCCACTCACTCATATGGTGACGTGCCCACTCACTCACCAGATGACGTGCTCGCTCTACCAGGTGATGTGCCCACTCTACCAGGTGACGTGCCCACTCACTCACCAGGTGACGTGCCCACTCTACCAGGTGACGTGCCCACTCACTCAAAATCGATATTTGTTCTTAGTGTTCATTCACTTTTTAATTGTTTAAAAACATATTACAAAATGTTTTGTATGTAATAAATCTCTTAATATATAATTGATAGTTAATTGTTTTTTTTTTTTCATGTAGACTGCAGCAGGAAGCGCACCAGGGCATGTACGATGCTGTGCTGCACGTGGGCGACATGGCTTATGACATGATATCCGTGAGTCTGACAATGACATGATATCCGTGAGTCTGACAATGACATGATATCCGTGAGTCTGACAATGACACGATATCCGTGAGTCTGAACCCACTCTACCAGGTGACGTGCCCACTCTACCAGGTGACGTGCCCACTCTACCAGGTGACGTGCCCGCTCACTCTACCAGGTGACGTGCCCACTCGCTCACCAGTTCTCTGTTTACTAATTTCTGATGTAAATTCATTGATTTTATTTCATTGATTATATTTTATTCCCTTTTTTATTGTTTGAAAACATCGTATAAAAGGTTTTGGCTGTAACAAATCTCTTAATTATAGGTATATAACTGATAGTTTATTGTTTTTTTTTTTTGCATGGAGACTGCAGCAGGAAGCGCACCAGGGCATGTACGATGCTGTGCTGCACGTCGGAGACATGGCTTATGACATGATATCCGTGAGTGTAATCAAATAAATGAAACAACTTGGTTCCATTTTGAAGTATCAACACGTATTATCTCAGTTTCCTTTCAAAATTTCGAGAGCGGGCAACCCGCTAAAATATCAAGGAGTGGCACTGTATTAGTTATTTATTTGCAGGATAACGGCTCAATGGGCGATGCTTTCATGGAGCAGATCGAGCCCGTGGCTGCCTACCTGCCCTACATGACGTGCCCAGGCAACCACGAGAGCGCATAGTGAGCTCATAGTTACAGGTTCCGTCCAGTCTTGTCTGTCATCTCTGTTCCTTTTTTCGACATGTTGAACAATCTTTTTTTTTATTTTCGTAGATTTAATTATCAAAGCGTTCGAGAATGTAATTAATGAGACTCATTCTCTGATCTTTTAACAAAATTTCTTGAAAGAACAAATTCTGCCATGCTATATGTATTATAGCGAGTGATAATGCAGTTATTTTGCCGTTTTTTTTGTCTTGACAAGCTTAATGTTCTTCACAGCAACTTCAGCCAGTACAGAAACAGGTTCAGCATGCCCAACTACGAAGACACTGAAAGTATCTTCTACAGCTTCGATATGGGACCCGTACACTTCGTGTCCATCAGCACAGAGGTCTACTACTACGGTCTGCTCAGGGAGATCAGCCGTCAGTACACGTGGCTTATCCAAGACCTCGAGGTTAGATTTATCATTATTATGCCTCTTTATTATCATATTTTCTAAAGTTATGATTGACGCTTCGTATCCCCATTGGAAGCATGGGATATTTGTCAATGTTATTTTATACGAGCGAGTTTTCCAAGATGTAATTTAACAATATGTGTATCGTGTATTGGTTGGTATATGTATTGCTTGAAAATATGAAACATTGTTGGTGATTTTCATCAGTGTAATTCGTTACACGCATGATTGTGCGAATTTCGTACGTTATTTATTGAAGTGTTTTTGTACCACATAATCCAGGCTGCTAACACTGCGGAAGCGCGTGCAGAACGGCCATGGATCATCCTGTACGGCCACCGCCCCATGTACTGCAGCACCAACGACAAGGACGACTGCACTCATGTCAACTGCCGCACTCGAGTGGGACTGCCTTTCACTAACTGGTGAGCTTTCTTCCCTCATTCCTTCTTATTCTCTCATTCCTTTATTATTTCTTCCCTCATTCTAACTTATTCCCTCATTCCTTCATTATTTTTTGTGCCCTCATTTCTATCTCCTAGCTGCTTATTGCTTTCAATGGCTACATGCGGAATTTTACGTAGGATCTATTTGCTTAAGAAAGTATCTAATAAGTGCATTAAATGCTATTATTCTGGTTTTCCAGCTTCACAGACTGGTTAGCTTTCTTTCCTCATTCCCAGACTTTTTGATGTTCCCTAAGTACCTCCGAAACTTCGTGTTTCCCTAACTACCTCCAAAACTTCGTGTTTCCCTAACTACCTCCGAAACTTCGTGTTTCCCTAACTACCTCCGAAACCTGTCTCTTATACACATCTAGATGTGTATAAGAGACAGNTGGCGTTACAGTCACATTGTGATATTTTGAAAGATCTTGCACCTAATAAACATTAAACTAAGATTGCTATAAATTAAAACAACGGCTTTGTGTGAGAACAGAGGTCCTGTCCACGTGACGACGGGGTCGGCAGGCTGCAAGGAAGATTTGGACGGCTTCCAGTTGGAACAACCCGCGTGGTCTGCGGTGCGTGTGAAAGATTACGGCTACACGAGGCTGACGGTGCACAACCACACACATCTCTACTGGGAACAGGTCTCCGACGACCAGGTGAGAGGCCACTGGTCCTGCTAGTTGTTTTTCTTGTGGTTCTCCGGTCTCATTTATATAAGAGACCCCCCAGTGAGGTTGAGTCCTGCTAGTCCTCTGTTGAGGCGTGCAACTTGTGGCATTTCTGCAAATGACGATTGGTTTTAGCTTCGTTCGGAAGGCGGCTATGGAACAAATAATCGATTTTGAGTGTGACAAGTATGCGAAAAAACTGTAAAATAGAATGTAAATACTTCGTAGTGCTTGAAAATAGTCCGATGGTGGAAGACTGCGTATAACTTAGAAGTGAATGCATATATTTTAGTGTTGTTGCAGTGGACCAAGATAGGATGCGCCGGAGAAACTCCTAGGTTAACGTTCTTGTGATCCGCGTGCTTACACATTATGACAAGCATGTTTGTGTACAGACTCTAACAGTAAACACTTTTTGCAGGCTGGCGTGCTGACGGACAGTGTGTGGCTTGTGCGGGATAGCCACGAGCCGTTCGATACATCCTAAGCGACAAGATTTTTTTAATTCAATTTTTTTATTTGTAGCATAAAACCATATAAACTGGAAATGGAGCTGAGCATACAAACAGTCTTCAAGGGGGAGACCTAACTACCACAACAGTTTGTGCCATAAATGTATAATGTATAGTCTCATGAAAGGATGAATTAGATTCGTATCGGAAAATAAGGTACGTGTTATCAAAAATATAACATAAGACAAAATTATAAAATATCATGAAATGGAATGTTTATAAAAAAGATCATTATATTATTATAGTAAATACTTCATTTACATTAGGAATTGGTAGAGTTTTATCGTGTTAAAGTAATTTTATGGTAAATTACCAATTCATATGTTGTTTCATCGATTGTAAACTAGCAGTTAGTATAGCAAACAGTGATTTAATCCACTTGTGCATGTGACATTTGCTTATGTAAAGCAAATGTCAACTGCATGCTCATGGTTGCTCGTAGTAAAAACATTATTCTCCCCTATCTGCGACAGATAGGTTAAATGCAATTAATTTATATATTTAGCAACATCGTTAGAGTTCACAGTCATATCTCTCTGTCTTACCATACATCTTTTTTTCGACGAAAGAGGCGGAATGGCGCTTCAAAAGACTTAAAACGCCGCGGGCTTAATAACTACGGAAAGAATTTAAACCTGAGAAGGCGTGTTGATTGCCGAGCATGAATGTAATTTTACAGCCTTGTCATTATTTTCTATTCGGTTCTCGTTTCTACAAATTCACGAGTGCAGCTGTAAAGGTCCTGTCCTAGTATATCGCTCACGCTGCCAGCAACAACAACAATTATCACCCGATCAGCCGTCGAAATAGCTTTGCTAATATCATGTGATCGTTACCTTTCCAGTTAATTATCATATTAAATACGGATTATCTCATACATATTATTCGTTGTCTCGCGAGCGTTAACATGCGTAACCTGCTGCAATTTATAACTAGTGATTTCCTCCCAATCCCACCGAGAGAAGAATTGCCCATTTTGTAGCTTCCGTTTAGGTTGTCATGCCCCGCAACCTCCGATTGGTTCATATCCACTCGCCACAACCGCTGTACGGCCAGCTTATATCCTCCACTTATATGATGCGAGCCCCTACACACGATGTGCTCCGAGTGTGGAAAATTCTTCCACTCAATTGAGCGCCTCTTCCACCTGTCCCTTCCCGTCTTCTCACTGTGGCGCGATTCTCACTAGTCTCCAGTCTCGGATCTTCTGACCTCCCTCCTCTCTCCCGGCCGTCCCCTCAGCTCGCCTGCCTAGACGCGACAAACAACATTTATTTCACTCGCTCAAAAACGCTGGGGATTTGACATTTTTTATGTGACCTTATTAATAATAATATGCATTTGCGCAGTCAGAAAAGCGAGGAAAAGAGCCTATGCATTGTTAATAGCTTAAAGTAGTACCTAAATAAATCTATATTCCAACTAGTCAATAAATTGTGGTTATAACCGTATCTTGGCGATATTTCATTTTGTCCCTCTTTAACAGCAGAAGCTGTTGCGACGCTAAGATTGCATGCTAGAAGAAAGAATTTTAGAATATCTTAAAATAATAGATTGAATTGTAAGTTTTATGTATTGTAAGAAAATAATACGAATACGTATTTATCCGTATTCGTATTATTTGTATAATACGTCTTTAGTACTGATTATTTTAGATGCTAGCTAGCATCTTGATGCTTTTATGAAGTTACCGTTACATTGAACAGAACAAAATTAAATTAAAACTCAACAGAGGATCTAGTGAGAAAACGCTCGTAATAGCCCCAATTATTGTCCGTTGTTACACCCAGATTTTTTAATTTTCAGAATGAAATAATGAACTCAAAGTAACAGTGGACTGCGCGTAGTACTGAAATTGGTGAGGCGTTCTACACGTTACTGTTGATCATATTAACATAATTTCTAGAAGAGGGAGTAAACACGCTGGTCTAAAGCGTAAGTGGAGTAAGTGGTCATGAAATTTGACTAGTTTTGTGCAAATTGTGATGAAATGAAAAAAACCTCAACCTATCACCGACCATAAAACTATGCAATTTTAAAAACAAGGTTTTATCTTACTTTAAGATCCAAAGCCATCAAAATTCGAGATGCTGACGGCTTCTCAGTACAGTCACGTCGAGATATTCGTTAAGGAAAGAGTTTCCTGGGTCTCGGTGCCACAGCAGAGAACTCAACAGCGCTCGGGACGCCACTCTATCCCTGCTTTCGCCTCCATTTTTGGAGCGAGACTCGAATTCGTGGCGGCAAGACCTGATCTCCACGGCGAGCCTGTCGATGATGCTTGGCCAGCCTGCAGGAACCTGGTTAAAAATTTTGTAATTATCTTCAAAGAATATTATTAAATTTGCTAGAATTCCCAAAATTTTGTAATTATCTTCAAAGAAAATAATTAAATTTGCTGGAATTCCAAAAATTTTGTAATTATCTTCAAACAAAACAATTAAATTTGTTAAAATTCCAAAGAAATTTACAGTTATTTTAAAAATAACAATTTCAAAGACATTGTGTCGGCATCTTAAACCTACGTTTATCTCAGATTGATGCGAGCTTGCTATTTTCAACAAGAATTTAACAGCTAAGAAAACTGCGAGTGAACTTAGTGTACATTCAGTGGAAACGTTTCAGAGACCAGCTCTATCATTAGTTCAGAAAACGTATAGAATACAAGTACAATCACAAGAGAAAATCAGAATACACACAAAAGAGATTAATGAGCTGGTCTCTGGAATGTTTGAAATTGAGATATTGTGAATATACTTGCTATTTCTTTGCTTTCAAATTCTTGGCGAACTTGCAATTTAAGCAGAAGAATGATATGTGTGCTAATTTCAACTACCAACCGTTACCAAAAATTTCGTAATTTTTTCTTATCTAACATTTAGCAAAAATACAATGTTCACTCGGTTCACGGTAAAAGTTATAAATAAACATCTCAATGAAAAATTACCATATAAAATTAACAAGGTGTTGCTCAGCCATGAAAAATTCAAATGTCAAAAATCAAATAAAAAATCAGCCATTTCAAAATTTCCTCTGCCTAATTGAAGCCACCCTCCGTCCTCGGCCAAATTCACTTGGAGATTAATTTAGCTCAATTATTTGATCAGCACACTCTACTTTTTGAACCCATTCATATACTTTTACTAAAATTTACATGAAATTATATTAAAATCAGTGGCCTTTACAAATAAGTTCCCATCAGTGCAAGTATGCGGCTCACTCACAACATTAGACCAGACGTAATAAGCTATTTTCTGCTGCAGCAGTAGTGTGTGTAAGTTGAAGAGATCCGCAACAAATTGGTCTGATCCGTGTGCGCTGGTTATGGCCACCACTGCACTGCGCAGCAGGTAGTCAGATCTCAGGGTCCCAAGCTGGTTCAATGTCCCTTTTACTTGGTCACAACTGAAATAAATTTGTAATGAGAATTACTGGTTCAACGTCTCTTTTACTTGGTCACAACTGAAATAAATGTATAATGAGAATTACTGGTTCAATGTCTCTTTTACTTGATCACAACTGAAATAAATGTATAATGAAAATTATTGGTTCAATGTCTTTTAATTGGTCAGAACTGAAATAAATTTTTAATAAGAATTACTGAATTGATGTCTTTTACTTGGTCACAACTGAAATTCATGTATAATGAGAATTACTGGTTCGATGTCTTTCACTTGGTCACAACTGAAATAAATTTCGAATGAGAACTACTTGTTCAATGTTTCTTTTACTCAGTCACAACTGAAATAAATTCAAAATGACCATTACTATGATGCAGCATAAATAGTTTGGTCAGGTAAATTTTTTGATATCTACAAAGAAATACAATATAATAGAATAAATCACTTTTACTAATTAAATTGCAGTGAGCATAAATCTAACATGAATCTGAATAATTAAACAGTTTTATGAGTGCTCATTTCATTGGCTTAAGAGAATTAATTAAATTTAGAATTCAGATAGCCAACTGATATGAATTCTTGATGATCAAAATGGTATTAGGTTTTTAAGCAACTTTTGTCTTACTGATGCCAACATCTGATTGTGGAAGAAATATGTGTCCATAGTATATATTTTTGTACTTTCATCCTTAAGAACAAAAATTTAGGACTGAACACTTTAATTATATCTTATTCTTATACTGCTTATATTACATATCTGACTATTAAATAGTTTTAATCACCTGTTTACTTGATCCAAAGGTAGAAGCACCAGAAAGAATGAGCATGTCTGAACAAGCTCCTCAGTTGGTTGGGTTGACTGCGTCCTGTAAAAAGTTTAATGGTCAAAAACATGCTGTCTCATTGAGATGTAACACGTGTAATCATACATCCATTTCCTGCTTTTTTTATATAACATGCAAAGAAGCGTTTACAAAATCATCTTCCAACAAACAAACTTACACTCTTATGTTGTTGTGAGGCAAAGCTTCAAGCTCTTTTTTCAAGTGCTGGCCAAGTGTGGCATCTCCCAGCATCTAAAAATAGTTGGCAGTACATTACATAAACATCAAATTGATTATTACTATGATAACAGCACAAACACTTCCTTCTGTCAATAAATAGAGAATTTCATACTTCAGGTTGTACAGTAATACCCTTGTTTCATATAAGAAAGTTTGTTGATAGATAAGGTTCAAGACAGCTAAGTGAACAGAAATACTGCAATTAAAGACAATGATCATTTAAATATAAGAGTCTAATAGCAAATAATAAGGTCCAAAATACCAGAATGTGATCATCAGCTTCTTCACTGCCAAGCTCAGCTCTTTCACACTCTCTCATGGAGACAAGATTGATCCCTGGATGGAGTTTGGATAGATTTGGGAGGCTTGGAGCAGGTGGTTCATAATGAAGCCCATAGTCAGTCAATCTTATTCCAGTGACCAAGTCTGAGTTAGACGAGGATGGCTGAGGTACAGGGTCCTCAGATGGTGGAGAAGTATCAGGCAACTGTGTGATAATGCAGAAAATCGTTATAAAAATTTCACCAAATTACAACTTTTCTTTGATATAGAAGGTTTGAGAAAACTAGAAAGTTTTGTTCTCCAAAAGAAATAACTTTTCATTTTTCTCCCAATGATTTTGCAAGAAATGGACATACAAGTTAAAAGTTGTACAAAAGGATGAGCCCATCACATTTTCAGATGCTCAAAAAAGTTTCAAACTAGGATTGCTTGTTAATTCAATTATGTGACAAAATTAAAAAAAAAACTTATGGTATACTTCATCACAATGGGTATATGTATAATGCCAATTCAGTTACAACAGAAATTAACAAAGATGTTAAATATACTGAATAACTACATGGGTAATTGGTCTAATATAAAACAGTTATATACTTCACCCATAAGAAGTTCATTTTGCAAATACTATGCCATGTACAATTGACCAGAAATGCAAAAGAGTAGAAAACCACGTTTTTTTGGGGCGAGCCATAATTTATTTTCTACTTTTTAGTCCACAAGAAAAATGTGTTTTTTTAAAAAGTTTTTTTAAGCATTTTATTTTCTACTTTTTAGTCCACAAGAAAAATGATTAAGATTTGATTAAGTATGACTTGACGTACGTATCGATGATACGCAGCGTCAGCGCCTGCTCGTCTGTAACGTGAGCGCCTGCACGTAATACTATATATATACTATATATACTTTACTCAATTAAGCTTATTTAGGTCTCTAATTACTAGTTTTTATGATTGTATCTGAAATTGTTAGGCGAAAATAGCCTGCATGCCGAATTTCAGATCTCTAGCGCAATCAGAAGTGGGCTAATTTTCGTTGTCAATGTTAACAACAAACAAACAAACAAACGCGAAGCTAAGCTAAGAAAAACATGTTAAAAACAGTTATTTCACACTTTAAGAAGTTCATTTTGCAAATACTATGCCATGTTCAATTGACCAGAAATGCAAAAGAGTAGAAAAAGGACTATAACTTGATATTTTGTAACCCAGTATAGTATATATCTGCTTGCATAGTACTTTTTTCACATCATTGTGATATGTCCATTTAACATCAACAAATTACAGGATCTTGTACTATTTATCTTATTTAACCCTTTAGTGGGCAAGATACTATGTGTTGTCACCTAAAATATTCTCTTAAAACACAACAGACTACAGTTTGTGTTTGCTGCAAACTATCATGCCTCTTCCAATCACCAATCATTTGACCATCATTCCATACATAGCATCCTCTCCCATGCCCAAGAATTAAATGTGAGCATTTAAATGTAAGTTATGACCCTGTAAGCAAAATTGAAGCTATTTTCACATTTTTAAAAAAGTTTGAATAAGCAGTATCTATTCAATCAAAGTAATTTGATTAAACAGTAGTAAATTGAAGTCAGATTGCTACCCTTTGACTTTAAATTACATCAATTTTTTAGCATAGTGACCATATTTAATACATTCATTTTTCAACTGCAATTTACTCTCGGCAGAATTTGGGAATATCCATGTGATAAAATATATCTTAGAATGATTCAAACTTTCATGTAATGGATTGAGAAATTCAAGTTCATGCAAATTCCAAGGCTTGCCCACAAAAGAGTTAATTAGTGAGTGTGTGAACACCAAAAATGTTGTTTTTCAAGATGAAATAAAACCCTGCCTATGCTGCAGGCATCAAACCAGGCATATTTATTACCAGCTAAACCATGAAGTCTAGATAGAACCTTTTTGAGATAATGCCACCCTGAATTCCAGAGATAACTTGCAGGGCATAAAATTAAATATTTTTAGAAACCGTCAAGCGGGGTGATTTTGGCCAACACTAAAACAGAAACAAATGGCAGCAAAACAAAATGATAAACATTGGCCAAAGTGACTGGGGGCAACTCTGGCCACCGGGGTGACTTTGGCCAACATTTATTATTTTGTTTTGCTGCCATTTATTTCTGTTGTAGTGATTGCCAATGTTACCCCTGGTAGCCAAAATCACCCCACTTGATGGTATAAGTTATACTATTCAAGGCTTATTTCAAAATTATCAACTTGAAAACAATGACACTGATGGGCAGGGAGAATTGTAAAATTTTAGCAATATATACAGTAGTGGTTCACATGCATAGACATTCAACATTTATCCAGCAGAGTACCTTGATTGATATCAAAATATTGCCTAGTGTTAAAAAAAAGTTGCCAGGAAATTTCTAAACTATAAGATATATACCTATGTACCTGTTAAGATATTATCTATCCACAATTCCACAATCCTGATGACAATAACTAGTGTTTTGATGACAGAGTCAATAACACATGACAGTTATGCTACCATACTAATTTCAATTTAATTATGGATTTTTGATAAACCTCTAACATCAATACCTACCACCTAAGTTGCTAAAGTAAATATTCATGTTGCTATCCTTCGATAGAAATTATCTATTTTATTTTATTAACCACACTAAATCACCATGACTTTTAATTTTGATCAGTATTACATGAATAATTTCATTGACCAGCTGCAAGTGCAGTACATATGTCTTTGATGGTAAAGATTAAGTTTAAAATTTATTTGGCAAAATTATTTACTGACTTCATACAAAGTAACAATAAACTTACTTGAGAAAAAGTCACCGAGTGCCTTTTAGTCGGTTGAAGATTCCTTTTCAAAATTGGAGTTGGATTCTCAGAACTCATGGTAAGTTAATCATTGGCATTTTTCCATAGGTATACATAAAAAATCATTACAATCATGGAAAAAAGTATTAATTTCAGAGAGAAAATTCATTACAAATACTCAGGTTGAAGGAGTTAAAAAATTTAAATAGGTATATATAGTGGAAACTGGAAAGTTCACCGAGAAAAAAGAATTAATAATTTAATACTCAAACTTTGAAAAGCAAACTAAAATTGTGCACAACTCAACAGAAAGACCATTTACAGACATAGGTACGAGTATGATCAATGTAGATATGAGCAAAAACCACACATATACAAACTACAATAAGAAGATGTTGAAATCCTGGTCTGGCTAATTGCATCTTCATACAGCAGGCCTGGAATATATCTACCATGCAGGCAGTGACTACTGACTAGAATTTCTGCACCATTTTTGGAGCCACTGTATGAAATGCCTCTAATCTAATTGTTAACAAAAATGCAGGATCAAACCACAAGTCACAAGATGCCATATTTATTAAAGATTTAGCTTAGGAGCCATGAGATATCAGTAATAAATTTCAAAATTACAATCTTGGAACATGGGAGGCCTTTTTTGTGTAGCTGAATGCTCAAATGACTAATTACTATAAAATGGGGCAACTTGGACCATTGATGGGTGACTTGGGGCCATTTTGTCATTTAAGAAAAGAACCCTTACCTTAGTACTCAGAAAGTTCATGCATTAGGAAAATTGTATTTGTATTGTATCATGAGATACCGTAAAATGGGGTTACTTTGACCTGCGGGGTAACTTTGACCACTTTTCGTTTTTTTAACAAAAACTCCCAAAACTCAAAAACAATTTGACATAGAAAAATTTTGTCAATGGCCATCAAAGGCCTAATACTGAGGCTACGTAACACAATAGAAAGAATAAAAAAGTTTGCATATCTAATAGGTTAAAAAATTGATAATGTGACCCACAAAAAAGAGCTATTATTTAAAGCCTGTTGGAGTACCCCCTCCAATTTTTTCATTTTTTTGGTAAAATAACTCCAGATTTTTATGCATTGTAGTAGAACTCTTCTAGTTACATATGCAAAAGACTAATTTTAGAAAAGTGCCATATTTTGCAAATGGGGGGCGCCGCCCCCCAATGGGGGAACTTTGACCACCTGATGGCAGCCGTGATGGGGTAACATTGACCGGCTTGTAAATTAAGTTAAAATTACCATAGGTACCTATATATGTAACATATTTTATGTTTGATACCGGTACACCTATTAATGTTTTTTTCTTTATGTTTCAGACTCTACAGAGTCTTATATATGGTAATTTTAACTCAATTTCCAAACCAAACATGTTACCCCGTCACGGCTGTCATTAGGTGGTCACATTTCGCCCATTGGGGGGCGGCGCCCCCCATTTGCAAACTATGACACTTTCCTAAAATTTGTCTTTTGCATATGTAACTAGAAGAGTTCTACTACAATGCACCACAACCTGGAGTTATTTGGAGTTATTTTACCAAAAAATAAAATTGATTTTACCACCCGGTCAAAGAAACCCCAAGAGCTGGAGTAACAAAGACCATCACTTTTTTTGAAATTACATCAAAAC
>NW_025945609.1:27011-28864 GCF_000764305.2 Hyalella azteca
GTATATGCACCGGATAATGCCATGATTGGCCGCTTTACGTCAGGCGTTTCTTTTAGTTTGTCCAGCCCTGTAATTAAATCCCATAGACATTTGTTAAAGGGCCTAAAAACTGCCCTTCTTTGGGAAGCTGTCACGAAATCATTTTTCGACGTAGAGGGATGATTCTGGCACCGTTGGATGCGTCAAAAAGTAAGCTTTAAGATGAGCCCAAAAAGTTGAAAACGCCAAAATTGAAAATTTTAGCCAGGTCGGTCCCCTTAAGGCTTTAATCCAGTAGTTCCCAAAGTGGGCGATATCGCCCCCCTAGGGGCAATGGGAAGATTTTGGGGGGCAGTAAGGGAGAAAAGGGCAATAGGGGGGTGGCAGTCTGAAGTTGAAGTCAGAAGTTCTAACAGCATGACTCCCAGCAATGGTTTTTTAACCCAGATAGCAGATTTGATTTTTTAACTTTGCCTGGTTTTACGTGTTGTATTTCACGTGGTGTATTTTACAAAGCTGAGCTGTATTACGTGATGTATTTTACAAAGCCGTATTGTATTCCAATACAGCTCACACAGCAAACAGAATTCGAACACAAGGATGTCGGAATTACGTATTAGTAGAGATTGAAGCGCGGCCGGAATTTGTCTCACAACGTGCCAAATTTAGTCACACACAGTGTTGGAATATAGGGATTTGGTAGGTTTGCATTCTAAAGGCTTTTAAATAAACATGGCAACACTTTGTGAAGTTTCATCATTGCTGGCGCATAGTGCGGTGTTTTGACAGTCACGTAAAGCAAACAGAACTCGAGTAACACATACAGTTATTTTTTTTATAGTTTTTCATTTCTCTATGTGTCCTTAATGTGTCGGAAATCGGAATATACCGCGTTTACCCTAGTTTAGAAGAATTCTTTTGATCACCGCGAATTTAAGCGACAAATTACCTGGCGATACGGGTGAAATATAAGGAAGCGTGAAATCAAGAATGACAGTGAAATGAAAAAAAATTGCAAATGAAGGTAAATCAAAAAATGTTTAAAATCTTAAAAAATCACTGTTTGGTAGGTAGCCTAAGGTAGGTAGTTATATGAATGATATATTCAAAATTTTGTTCAAATCTGTTCAGTAGCTAGTTTGGAAGAAATTCATTGATCACTAGCTGCAAATTTCGGCCTGTAGCCTATCACAATATAACTTACGAACAAAGGTGAAATTAAACAAATTTTTCACATGCAAGTAAACATCACTGTTAGCATTAGGTTCTGATGAATACACGTTAAAAGTTTCATAGGGTAAACGCGGTATATTCCGTCACATTAAGGACGCATCGAGAAATGAAAAACTATAAAAAAATAACCGTATGCGTTACTCAAGTTTCGTTTGCTTTATGTGACTCTCAAAACACCGCACAACGTGTCAGCATGGTGGCAAACAAATTTGACTCATTTTTCAGACGCGTTCATAAATTCGTAATTTATGTTCACTTTTTGTTATTTTACTACACTTGGCCCGATATGGCATGTATTAAGGGGACCGTCTACCCCTAAATTTTCAATTTTGGCGTTTCCCGCTTTTTGGGCTCATCTTAAAGCTTACTTTTTGACGCATCCAACGGTACCAGAATCATCCCTCTACGTCGAAAAATGATTTCGTGACAGCTTCCCAAAGAAGGGCAGTTTTTAGGCCCTTTAAGAAATGTCTATGGGAACTAATTAGAGGGCTGGACAAACTAAAAAGGAACGCCTGACGTAAAGCGGCCAATCATGGCATTATCCGGTGCATATACTCATGTTAAAGCTTACTTTCTGACGATTCTATTGGTAGCAAAATCATCTCTCTACGTCCATTTTTACGTTCACCACGCCCCAT
>NW_025945609.1:29245-75862 GCF_000764305.2 Hyalella azteca
AAATTTGAATAAAATCCGTTCATTATTTATGGATTTATGGCTGGGTGAGTTGAACGTCAAGTTAGGTTTTGATTAGAGTCCGCAGGCCAGTCCGCAGCCGAGTCCGCTGAAGTGTCGATTCGGTAATACTCAACCCAGCGCTTCTGCTTTCGAAGTATTTCCATTTTAAGGCCATAAACAAATTTAATATTACTGAAAACACGTTTTTATGTCAGAAACATTAGCGACGCACGCTATTCCTTCCGAAAGTCTCACGATGAAAGGCTAAAGATGATGGAATTAAATAAATTTTTGCTGGTATTCAAAAGGAATGGATATTTCAGATAATTAAGTTCTTTATTCAAAGCATACACATAGTGAAAGATTTTCGAAGTCTCATACAAGTTGAATGGAAGTTTTTCAATAAATTATTGAATGAATAATTTAAAAATGAATGTCAACAATAAAAATCTGGTCACATATGTAGCACTTTTTTCGCACTTCAGACAAAATAAGAAACACAAAATGGAGTACAAAAATGCAGTCGATGAGCATAAACGTTTTTGTAAAAGAGTAAAGCTGTAACAATGGACCATTTAAAAATGCAATTACACGAGGCAGTTGAAACACAGAGAAACTTCAGAAATTTAAATCTGATATGATGCAACATATAACGGTAACATAACTTGGTTTTTGAAATATGTCAGATATTTTCATTCTAATCCATTAGCAAAGGCATCAAAAATTAGAAACAAGTATTTTATTTTGACTGAATGTCAAGGGTTACTAATTATATGCAATTCTGCACAACGTTTTTCAAACAATGCACAAATTATAGATATTTATTATTTGTTGCTTAATTTCTTTCTTGAAAAGTAATTCACTCCTTGATGTGCGACAGTTCAAGGTGTAACATTTACCAGACAACATTTAAGCAACTTTCATGTAACCTCCAGAAATTTAAACATCAATTATATATACAAACTGCGGCAAAACTTCGCGCCAGTCATTCTCCAAAAGGACATTCAGTTAGAAGTGAACACAAGCACTATATTTAGGTCCCTATATTAGGGATGTTGATAGCACCAAAACACGAACTATAGACAACGTGGTCTCGACGACATCCTTGGGACTATCTAAGAAAGACTAGTTGAGAACACTAGAGGACACAGGATGCGTTATGGATATTATTACAGTTATTTATTTTAATATTATTAATGCAAAACAGAAAAACAATGATGGTTGTATGTATCAGCAAGAAAGACGATAGGGTCGGACGCTCTTCAAGGTTTTGGTTCTGAAACGCTTTAGACTAATTGAAGTTTAGAAATTTTTGAGGCTAAGTCTCAATTTTTTGTTTGGGATTTAATTTTTATGCAGATTTCGTGTAACGTATGACGCTGTTTAACGATTAATTTTGAAAGAGAGAAATTTTTCATACATGAACTGTTAGAAGCTGTCATTGCAACCAATAGTGAGAAAAGTCCATCGCCGTGTTAAAGTTGTCGCGGTCAAAAACTGCGTAGGTTTTAAAGCCGAGTAAGAGGCAGAAGGCGTGGCAGGTTAAGAGAGAGCGTCACGGAAATACTGACATTCGTGGTAATTCACTGCACCATAAATCTATGAGACAGATAAAAATGCAGTAAAAGAGGAACATTAAACTTATACACTAGTCGAGAATCGAGGCTTTTTGTTAGACCTAAAGCCTGCGATGGGCTAAGAATAAAAGACTCCATGTAAAACTCTACAGGCGGATATAATCTCGAGACTTACACTGCTCACTTGAAGCAGCCAAAAACTGCGAGAAAAAACAAGTATGAAATGCTGGAAGCGATTTTTACACCCCGTAAAGTGACACGTGAGATATTTCCGGCATAATTTGATTGAACTTATATCTGTTCCGGCACAATTCGCTTGAACTGTAATCTATAAAATCGTTCAATTTGAATTAAGTTTCATTCGACGGATCGCTTATTGTCCACCTCCAAATAAGTAAAACTTGTTGATGCACGAGCATTATTCCATGGTTTGACTTCCTAAACATATATATTTTCACCGGCTACACAGAGCAAAGTTTCTTTAATTAGCAATGGGCAGCACTCGTAGCCAGTTGAATGTGAGTCAAATGTAACAAAAAAGCAAGTAGATTAGAGCTTCGTTCCATTTTGGAAACGGAAAAATCACGTAACTATTATGTTAAATGGCAGTTGACTCTTTGAGAAAGCTTATACATAACCACTAAAGTATAAAATATCTAATTAGTATAACATCAATTGGTAAAAATGAACACAGGAGCAAGCTATTAAAGTAAGAACGCTTGTACCGAGCTAGGAAAGAGAACAATAGTTCTGTAAGAACAGACAATTGCGAGATTATCTCAACCAAATATCTATGTACAAGTAGTGTTACAAGAGACTTAAAACTTACCAAGAAGATACGAATGCATGACAGGAATTTGATAAAACGTCTATGTTTAAAACATCTCATTTGGTGTGTCAAAGGATAGATTTTTCTAATGATGAAAAGGAGATTTATTCAGCAAGCTAAGTTCAATTGCGAAGACTCCTGCGGAATCTTAACATTTGCACTCGGTAAAGATTCAACAATATGCAAAGCCTAAGAAATCCATCCTCAAATTCCGTTGAAATATTCAAATGTCAAATGTTTAAATTTTCAACTCAAGTTTCATCGCACCATGCAGCCGTTTCCTACCGACAGGAATTCTACATTTTTACCATAAAAAATTAAGTTTAGGTGACCGTTACAGTCATTGACCGAGATTCTATTGTGTCTCATATAACATAAAAATACGAATAAAAATGTTTTAATTACAACATTCAACGGCCACTGCGAGTCTCAACAACCTATATTAGTCGAGCGAGTATAATAATAAGTTAATTGATTGCGCAGCTTTAAGTTAAGATAACATTACCAGAACCACCACGGGCTTTTTGTCGCTTCGGGATCAGTTTTGTTGTTGTTGGCATCAGGGTCGTGGTTATCATCACTCAGACGGTCACTGACCGCGTGGTCGTAATTATTTCCATCTTCGACATTATTCTGTGAAGATATTTTATTATCCAAATTCCGGAGCAATTCCTCCAAGTCTTGCGGGGAAAGAAGCTCATCCAATGAATCGGAGGAGCGAACACCTGACATCTTCGGGACGACGTCTGAATCTCCTCCTCCGGACCCGACGAGTGTCGGGGACGTGCTTCTCCTGTGTCGGCTGAGGGCTTCGTTGTTGTGTGACGTGGCCTCTATGCAGAGCACAGCGAAGACGTTGTTGCAGCTCAGACGCTCTTGAGACAGCAGGCGGTTCTTCAGGAGGGACGAGGCAAGTCCAACCTCGCTGCTGGAGTCCGTGTTCCAGCCGTTGCAGTATGCGGTGAGAGCTCGCTCACCCTTCAGGCTCGAGCCGTGCCAAATATATTTCTGTGGCCTGCAAAACCATATTAATTCTCAGCTCATAATCTTGGTTAATAGCTAATGTCATTGGCCGTGTATGTTTTATTCTATGTAACGGAAGCTGCGAGTTAGAATATAGTACAATATAGTATGAATAATATATTGTAGTACAGTTTACTTTCTGCTTACCAAATTATTTCTTTACTGCACCATAATAGACAAGGTGGCATGAATTGTAACCTCATCGAGCATTCGTGAGGATAAATAATAAATTTCAAGAAAATTATAGGACCACAGAAAAAAATAAAATACTTTGATGATACAAGAGATCGAAATATAAGAAATAAGATGAAAGGCTTACCATGCAGGGTCCTGTAGAATATTCCTGCCATCAAAGCTGAAGATGCGCGGCTTCTGGAAGAAGAGCCCACCCGCGCCTGAGAAGATATCGCGCCAGCTGTTGAACAGAACTTCGCCCTGTGTAGAAAGAACCATTAACACATTACACAAAGTAAATTAGTCTTGCGCTTCAATCGTTAATGAAGATAAACATGTAGTGAGTCTTGTTTTTTATTGATTGATAAAGTTAAATTAATCGTAAGTCTTGAGTTTCATAGACCTATTTATAAATGAAAAAAAAAACTTATCGCGCTAGAAAATGACTGAAAAGAGTTTTGTGCTTCATTAACTGAATAACTTTGAGCAGCATTCTGTATTCAATTGATCTAATATGTTAACTTTATTGAACCTCTTGTTTATCATGGAGAACTGAGATGATCTCTTCAAACATCTGATGTTTCATTGATATCTAAAGATGACGTCGTCGACCGTCCTGTGTCGAGCACAGGCAGCTCCTGGTCGCTGTACAGAACTAAGGAGTTACGGAAGGAACACTCACCTTCGTGTTCACCACAGCCCTAACAAAATTTAGAGTCGCCCCAGCTTCTGGTAATCCAAATCAGAAGCTGCCGCGTCAGTAAATTTTCACTAGGAGGCAGCTCCTGGTCGCTGTACAGAACTAAGGGGTAAGGGGTCAAGTAAGGATCACCTTGGTGTTAACCACAGGCAGCTCCTGGTCGCTGTATTCCTTATCGAACCCGGTGGAAGTCTAGTAGCTACTTCAAACTATCGTCAGTCATGAAAAGATCCGGTCAAATGACACGATTTTAGATCTTCTATAACAAGGCATGAAAAGGAAAAGAATCGGCGACAGGCCACATCAGGCCTACACTGCAGCGCCGACATCACTGTGTTATGTTATGTTTTAACGATTTTGAAGAGAGTTTTGTGCTTCATCAATTGAATAACTTTGATCAGCATTTTGTGTTCAATTGATCTATTAAGACTTAGGTTAACTTTATTGAGCCTCTTGTTTATCATGGAGAACTGTGATGGTCTCTTCAAACATCTGATGTTCCATTGATATCTAAAGATGACGTCGTGAAATGTCCTGTGTCGACCACAGGCAGCTCCCGGTCGCTGTACAGAACTAAGGAGTCAAGTAAGTATCACCTTGGTGTTAACCACAGGCAGCTCCTGGTCGCTGTACAGAACTAAGGAGTCAAGTAAGGATCACCTTGGTGTTAACCACAGGCAGCTCCTGGTCGCTGTACAGAACTAAGGAGTCAAGTAAGGATCACCTTGGTGTTAACCACAGGCAGCTCCTGGTCGCTGTACAGAACTAAGGAGTCAAGTAAGGATCACCTTGGTGTTAACCACAGGCAGCTCCTGGTCGCTGTACAGGACTATGGAGTCCAGGTTCTGGGTGCGGTAGGTGAGGAAGGCGCGGAAGGTGCCGGTCAGTCCGGCTTGCCTGGCTTGGCTGTAGCAGGCGTAGTCCACGCCGCGGATGCCGTGCATGCCTCCGGTGTACGGAGTGTTGAGGGCCGCTAGTCGCAACTGCAAAACAAGGATTGATTTATTTTTTATTATATTTTTCGCAGGGCCGCTAGCTGCAACTGCAAAACAAGGATTGATTTATTTTTTATTATATTTTTCGCAGGGCCGCTAGTCGCAAATGCAAAACAAGGATTGATTTGATATTGCTTCCCGCAAAAGACTTGACAGATAGAAATAGAAGTTTGATTAGTATGAATTTAAAGTAATAGAATTTGCGCAGTTTGATTAGTTTGATTTGATTTGTTTTGTTTGATTAGTTTGATTAGAATGACTTTAAAGTTATAGAATTTGCGCAGTTTGCTTAATTTGATTTGTTTGATTAGTATGAATTTAAAGTTATAGAATTTGCGCAGTTTGATTAGTTTGATTTTATTTGTTTTTTTGATTAGCATGAATTTAAAGTTATAGAATTTAAAAAGCAAAATAGATCTTTGATTACTTTACATTTTAAAGTTAAATAATTAAAAAAAAAGATGTTTGATTAGTTTGAATTTCAATGTTATAGAATTTAAAAACAGAAAAAAGGCCAAGTAAATTCTTTGTATCTTTCTTCATTGAAAATAATTTGGAGACCATCTCAATCATCAATTTGAAAGCTGAAGTTCTCGGTCAAAAGACAATTTAATCAGACAAATGATATGAATAATTAGTAAGTCATAGTAAATTTACAATTTACATCATTCGAATATATAGAGGTTATAATTTATTTATTCTACTACCAAATATTTCAAGGAGTAATTTCCTTATGACAAATCTTGTGACTGCGCGTAAATGAGTTTATGATGAAACAGCTGGCTGGTAAATATTAAATATTAAACATCATTGCGTCAGGTTTTATTTCTGACGTTGAAAAAGATGGATCAATGTTATTCTGTGTAGAACGAATATCATTCTTTCTCCTGACAAGCAATAACCATTTTCAATTTTTATTAATTTTGTTTATTTTGAATACACTTTTTATAATGCCGGATTAAACATATGCGTTTTTAGAAGTAAGAAGTGAAGACATGTGAATATATTCGAGAGTACGACACTATTCACGGAAAAACTCACCATATTTGGGTATCCCAACTGAGCAGCAAGAAACAACAACAACAATAAGGTTAGAATTACTCATCATCATTAGACCATTAACGTATTTTTTAAATATAAACTTTAAATGAAACTATATTACCAAAGTTCTGAGGAACACAACAACAGGACAAGACCGAATAACTGTGTTTTTCGCTATAGAAACTACATTACAAATCATATAACTAAAAATTTGCCACTAAACAAAAACGTTTTTACTTGCAATTTCTCATACTTCCTAATAATTCATATTTTGATGTGAGATGAGACGCGAGACAAGACATGAGACAAGACATGAGACAAGGCATGAGATGAGGAGACAAGCATGAGTCGAGACGTGAGATTGGACATGAGACGAGATGAGACACGAGACGAGGCATGAGACGAGACATGAGACGAGACAAGACATGCAACGAGACACGAGATGAGACGAGACAAGACACGAGACGAGACACGACACGAGATGAGACAAGGCCCGAGACGAGATGAGACAAGGCCCGAGAGGAGATGAGATGAGGCACAAGACGAGATGAGATGAGGCACGAGACGAGATGAGATGAGGCACGAGACGAGACGTGACGGCGTGACATGATAATGATGATCAGTATTTAATAATATTATTGTTATCAATATTCACTAATATTTATTATAATTAGTTATGAATTAATAATAATAAAACTTAATAATATTATTATTACTAGTAAATTTTATTTGCGTATTCTATTTAATTTCATATTTTTAAGCTCAATTATGGTGCCAAGACCATGAAAGTGAAATTTATTCCATCCAATTCTGCCTTTAAGTTAAGTTAGGTATAGCATTCATATCTAGCAGTTGCACCCATTTTCCCCACCCACCTGCAGTCAAAGTCTCAAGCAAAATGTTTTATTCTAGTTAGAATAGATAGTCTACAACATGAGCTTTCCAATGGTACTAAAAACTTTGAAATTGGCTCATAGGAAACCTACAAATGATAGTTTTTCCAAAAAAGTGACAGAAGTTGGTCCATTTTTGGGGTGAAATTGAAAAAAGGAAAAAATTCATATCTTTTCATTTTTCGACCTACTTCACTCATACTTATATGATATTTTTCTAAATTTTTTTCTCTTTTCACTTTTCAGTGGTGTAATAACTGTAATTTTCATATCAAAGGAAAAAAATTTTTTTTGTGCACATACCTACTTTAACTGAGTCAACTCCTTATGAAAAGGACCACAGGCACAAAACTCTAAGGATAATCAAAATAAAGGCAATAATTTGAAAACAAATGTAAATATTGAAACAGGAAACAAAACTGAAAAAATAATAATAGTAATAAAGTAAATAAAGAAACAAAAATAATAATGAAATAAAGCAAAGCAGACTGGCAAACCTCTGAGGGAGAAAGCCAGTCGTGTTTTATAGAGAAATAACTTGAAAATGATTATTTTAAGCAAGTGCAAAAGGCCAAAAGCTAATACTTCAAAATTAAATTCACCGGTTTTTAGAGAGCTCAAATGACAGACGTGCTATCGCCGTGAACCAGTGAACGCAACTGACTTTCTCCGATGATACTAGGTAATGAAACTGCCCAAATGCCGGACCAAGTGTAAGTAGTGACTATAACCCGGACACGTACAAGTCCAGCAGAGCAGGTTCTCAAAAAATAAAAGGCTGCAAATCGTCTAAAAGAATTCCATGGGATTTTTTTTAAGTAAATTTTTGCTGTGCGTGCGTCGTCACGCGATGATCAGTCGGCAACATTTGCCCGTGCCCGTTCGACTTGGTGCTTCAAGAATGTGAGTAATGTGACCGTTGTGACGAATTCTTGGCAAGACATTCGTCACAGTTTACATCCGGATAATGTTATCAGTTCCTGCAGAAACTCTCACTCCCCAACGGTTTTGGTTAAGAGAGAGTCAGCGGTTGACTCTCAAGTTCTCAACCCCCCCAATTAACTCGCAACCCCCCAAGGTCGCAACCCCCCATTGGCCCTTGGGCCATTGTGGCTTGTGCTCACTGCTCAGGGGCCGGATTATCAAAACTTCGTAACTTTTTGTACTTACGACAAAAAAGTTCTGTGGTACGTAAATACACCCTAATTTTGGCATTATCAAAACTTTCGTACGCAAGTCTTAGCTAAAAGCCTAAATTTTTTTCCCGCGCAAATGTTTTTATAATACCACCGTTTTGGCATTATCAAAACTTTCGTACGCAAGTCTTAGCTAAAAGCCTAAATTTTTTTCCCGCGCAAATGTTTTTATAATACCACCGCTAGTATTACGTTGTCATAGCAACGCCACTCGTAAGTCGATTTTGCGTACTTACGAACTACGAAGTTTTGATAATACGGCCCCAGCTCCGTAATTACTTTAATTTCCGTGAGACTAGCTTGAAATTTTCTTTTATGATTAACGTAATACTTGAAATGCCTACGGCTCCAGATACATCAACTTGATTTTGAATTATCTTCTCTATATACCTACCAATAAATTAGCTACCATCAAACGGCCCACGGGGTTATAAGGGACGGGCGGGGTAAATCGGGACATGCGTTTCACATTTTGTAGAAGTGTTGTAGGAGCTAAACTACCTAATTAGAATATTGCAAAGCTGAGAAAGGTGGCCTAAAGTTAAACATTTTTACTACTATCTATAGCTATAGGGCTAGCAAAGAAATCATGAATTTACTAGGACCTCTAAAAAATCCCTGAAAAAAAGTGTGAAAAGTGAGATTTTGGAAAAGTACCTCTGCTAAGGTCTGTAGCAAAAAAAAAAAAAAGTATCTGCCTTATTAAAAAAATTTACTTGCATAAAAGTTGCGCATACCTAGGTTTAACTAAGGTGTTAGCTTGAAAATGTGATTGACGGAATTTGCATAGCCTAGCCTATCATACTCATACTCATAGCATAGTGGCAAACCAGTGATTTTTTAGAATCAGTTCATTTTTAATTTCCTCATTTACAGTTTACTCAAGATTTTAACAAATTTCTTATGTATGATTTCACGTTCACAGCAATCATGCTGTGAACGTAAAATTATGTAATTTAACAATGCCTGGAAGTCAGATTCAATCCACGGCCGGGCCTGGTGGTTCTATGCGAGGCTGGAGGAAGACAAGGCTGAGTAGTTCACGGCTGATTAGTGGATGTCCAGAGAGATCCTAGGCTTTCAATTCAGGGCTTATTGGTGCACAAAATTGGGGCTGCATGGCTGCACTCCCTCCCTTATTACCCCATCATGCGGAAATGGCCGCCATTTTTTCAAGGAGATTTTTTATATAGGCTTAGTTATTTGTTTTTTAGACTCTTCTTCAAGTTCATTTTTAAGTCCTATAAGTAGACAAGTAAAGTATCCTGGATACCACATACCACGATGATACCAGCATTATCATACATAAGAAATTGGTCTAAATCTTAGGTAAATGAGGAAATTAAAAATGAACTGATTCTAAAAAATCTATATTTTGTCACTATGACTACATCTGAGGTTAGGTTTTAGATAGCATAATTCTGTTCCAAAATTTATCATCCTTTGACAAGTGGCTGTTTGACCTAGGGCTGGTTCAACCCATGGCCTAGATATGGATGACTTGAAGTGTTGAAGGCTACATTCCAGAAGGCAGGAATCATGATGGTCCATTACATCCAGGTCCAGGGCAGTGGTGGTCTTAGGCAGGTGACCCATAAGGAACACCCCTAAAACTGCATTTAAGGTAAAACCTCAGCTTGTAAATGCTCCAGTTATAAAAAAATCAATTATATATATAATATTTTGATTACATTTGCCTCGCTCAGAGCCAGCAGTCATCACACCTGCAGCTGCTGAGCTGCAAAGCTGCATCATTGGTCATTACAAAATTGTGCATAGAATGTCTACTTCAATGTCATAGATAGAATTGTGCACCGAGCAACATAGAATGAAATATAATTAACCTAAACTCTGATTTATTTCTTCAAAAAATATTATGGTTGTAATTTATTCCTTTTCGTTTCAGGTATGTTTTTATGATCTTTTTTTTTTGTTATAGTGGATTCATTTAATAATAATATTAATAATAGCAGGTTCAGCATTTATTAGGCCTTAGGCCTGTTGCAGATTCTTAACATCGCAGAACATTCACAGCTTATTGCAGTCTTGAACTCGCAACTCACTGCTTAAATTCTGCTGTGCTTAACCACCCTGCCTCCTTGCCAATTCTGACAAGAAACTGGCGCACGGAGCTGGGATCAAACCTACGCCTCTCTGCTCCAATCTCGGTACTCTGAACTTTAACCACTGGGCCACCCTGCCCCCACCCTGGGCCACCAACTTGATACAATTAAAAAAAAGTGTGAAATTGCAAGCCATCCTGTAACTGTAAGCTTACCAACACAGAAGAAATGCTACATGGCATTGGCTGCTGATATGAAGCTTGCAGTGGACAAGGGTGGTGTGAATGCACAATGTCAATGGCATGTCCATGGATACAGTCATATAACATCAATAATGTAAGGATATGGTAATATCATATCAATAATGGAGAAACAAGTAAAAAATGCAGCAAATGTCATTTATTCATCACCTACATTGTCTACACATTTTAGATTGACTTGTTGCATGCAGGATATTTTGGTTGGAATCTGGATTGTCAAAGTATTGGGGATTGCAGAAGTTAAAAGTTCTATGAAACAACATGTTTGCGGAGTGCAAACCGCAATTTTTTTCAATCAAACAAAAATACATGACATTAGAGCTGCGAGATTTCATACCTACTGAAATTATATGAAATGAGAGCTGCGATGTTTCAGAAAAAAATATGACTTTTCCAGCCCTGCTTATGGCCACGTGCTCCAAGGTAGGGCTAGAAATGCCTATTTTTTCTGGAATATCACTGCTGTAATATATAAATTGTTTAAATACAGTAGGTGCAAAATCTCGCAGCTCCAATGTCATGTATTTTTGCTTGATTGAAAAAATTGTGGTTTGCACTTTGCAAAAATGTAGTTTCATTAAATTTTAAACTTCTGCAATGATAGGGCAATCCATGGTACTTCAATGTTCCTGCCAAAATATCCTGCAGAACACAATAACAAGTCAACCTAAAATGTTTCCTTGAAGATTGCGTAGCTGCAGTCACATCAGAGCGGTCAGACTGCATTATTACTTGTTCCGTTGCCACTTCTTAAGTGAAGACAAATGTTGGTTTTACTGTTGACTGTTTTTAGGGTAAAATTAAAGATTTGGATTATTTTGGGTTAACACGTGCATGGACTTTGTAAATAAGTTTGTGGCTTGTAAATGGCTTTTCATGGCCAACAGGCCGAGATGTTGAATTTCTGGCTCAAAGAAATGGAATCACGGTTTAAAGAAATGAACTGGCTAGCAAATCCATAAAACCATGGCTTGAAAAATTTAGTTGCAGCTTGCCAAGTAGATATATTCCATGCCTGCTCCAAGCCTCCAAGGGCCCCATATTATAATCATATACCAAAAATATACCATACCTATACCAGCATTACCAGGAATCCAGCTCCAATACTGAAATTGTTGCATCAGCTATCATTGAGTTGAATTAAGAATCTATCGGGTCCAAATATCTATGAATAAGTTTTACTGCCAAGAAGCTATCAAAAGAAAAGCACAAGATAATTCTGCCTGCCAACCACTGCTAGCTCATTTGGTTGTTGAAGCCTGCCAGCCACCAAGCACGCAAGTTTTTTTCCTGTTAAATATCAAGTTCATTTTTGGATATTCTATAATTGATTGCGCATATATACATGAACAGTTATAATATTTATGTTTATGAGTTATATAGTTTTTTTTAATTGTGCAGTTGATACAATCCATGAATATTTCTGTTGAAATAAGTTCATAGGAAATCCATTGATAATCTTTTGGTCAGGAAACCCCATAGCTCTTTTGGAGTGCTTGGGAGTGCTATGAGTCAAGTTGAGTAAATTATCCAGAAAAGCATCACTTACCCAACATTATTGTAGAGTTAACTTGATACATTGAGCTGCCTTGGCAGCATTTTAGTTTATGATTTGAACTTTCCTTGAATGGAATTTCATTATTACATCTGTTCTGAAATGACATATAACAGAAGGATACATCAAGTATGGAAATTGAAATGAAGACACTGATGGATGACCTAAGTGGCCAAAAGAACAGTGATTTCCAGCAACATTGTTACTTACTGTTGTATGTTAATTTCCTGATTATGTACTGTACTTGAACTGTTGAAGAGTTTTATTATTGTTATTTTCTAAGGTTAGCTTGTGACTGAAATTCTCTTTTTTGTCCAAGCTGTTGTGTGAAGATACCTCAGCTCATGTATACTTCTCTGCCCCTTTGGTGTAGTAGTATAATTCAGTTAATTTATTATTGTTTTCAGTTAATTGTGAAAATATTTAAAACAACAGATCTTAAATACAGTGACTGAATGTTATCTCTAGGGGCAATGTTAAGTAAATGATATTGTAATCCAAACTTTTTGATTGATAACTCAGTGCAAACTATTGATATGCAAAATATTGATATTTCAATACAAACTTATTGATTGTTATTTTCAATGCAAACTTATTGACTGATATTTCAATCCAAACTCTATTATATATAACTATCAATATTCTATGATATCTGATAACCTGTTAACTAATTCCTCATGAAAATACTGGAGATAAGACTCGTGAGGTCAATCTCAAGGTCAAACTTCAGTGTTACTGAAACACACAGAGGCAAACTAGGATCCCTTATTTCTGTCTTGCATCAATTGAGCTCTTATTACCGTAACACTGCTCACTTAGCCATTCTGTCGAGTCTACCAAGTTCTTGTCGTCATTATCCCAATGGCAGAGATTACCCTCTTGACACACTTATATCTATTATTAAGAAACCAGTGCTGGAAAACATAACCATAAGAGAACCAATGAGGAAAGAGATGTTTGGTGCCCTTGAAGAAAGACCTAGTGCTGCTGCTTACTGTGTCTCTACCACTGATCGTAGCATGACTTCACACCTCAACAATCCTGAAGGTTGTCTTTTCCAGGTTTGTAATTTTTAGGGAACTTTATTTCTGGCTCAATTTGTTCAAACATTTATTCTTTGTAATGTCAAGTTGTACTGTGAGTTTTAATAATCTTTAACAAAATTCCCATGAATTAAATAAAAATTCTTGTTGAATTATTGAATTTGTAGCCATCTATGGAAAATTGCTAATTAATATGAAAATTCTGCCATAATTCTCTTTAGTGCTACAATTTTGAATTTGTATCAATTTTCAGGGCAAGCGTGATAGATATGGAGGAGTGATTGTTTCATCACAACTTGAGAATAGAGATGATGTCAGTTTTGAACCTTCACTTACTGGTGAGATGTGCTCTTTGTACACTGCCTCATCAGCAGATATGTTAACTGATATTGAAAATTATTTTGCATATTGTTCTTTCTTAATGCTATTTTAAACTTTTTTTTGTATGAACCAGCTTCTCTGGAAGCTTGGACTGCAGAGGGTGTTCGAGGTGTATGGTTTGAGATTCACCTTCTCCACACTCACTGGGTGCCTGTCTTAGCTAAGGTAGGCAAAGTCCTTCATCAGTTTTTATTTATTGATACTTGATGGAAAACTAACAGTGTGAGATGGCATTACTATATTTTATATTGGTTGAGCTGCTTATAATCAGTTGATAACTTTAGAAAAATTCAGTTTGTATGCAATTCCCAATCAAATATTGAGAAATTACCTGGCCAATAATTGTATCTGCTCAGTAATATTTGTTACTATCACTCTCTATGTGCATTCAAATTTTACTGCTGTGTATGATCTTCTGAACTGATGAATCATCTTGAAGTCATATGAAATGAAATATTTTATTTCAATTTAAGGGCAATAATCTGATAATCATTTCTGGCTAGAAATCCATCATATTTTTCCCATTGAAAATATTCATTAATAACTGTTTTGCTGAAAACTAATTGTTAGCCATAGCAAAGACTTTGAGTGGTAATGTAGACTTTATGAACTATTTCAATCTGTAAATATATTTTACATGATCACTTGATTCAGGTTGCAAGTAGGACATGAATTTTTTGCTATCATCTTGTGCCACAACCTGGCAAGCACTTGATCCTGTTGCAACAATGTCCATTGGAAAACTGTAATAATGAATTTTGTCATATTTGAGTTTCGGCTGCATTTTTGCCCCTAGAAATAAGGCCTATGGCAAAAAACAAGGGTAACACTTGGTTTTTGGGAAACTACCTGTATCCTGTGAAACTCCTATAGAGCTGAAACACTCGAGCATGAGAATCATGCTGTAGTTTTGAAGGCATTTTAGATTGATCCTTGATACTGAAAAATCCTGAAAAGCTAGATCCTGAAAAATCTACTGATTCAATGACATTGAATCTACTGACATGAAAACCTGTCAAAATCAAACTTACGTAATGAAGAAAATCATGGAAAAAGTTTGTTGCATATCTAGCGTTAAACAAATAAATCACTTTTTGTTAGTTTCTGTACAGAGTTGAACCTATAAGTTTTAAAGCATTACTTTCAATAACTAATTGTTGCTTTTAAAATTTTATCATAAAACATATAAAATTACTAGGTAAATGAATCTTAAAATATTAACAAGTTTTAAATGTAAAACTTCAGTTGCTGGGTCTAGAAATGTTTTTTTTTTACTAATAAAGACATTGATTTCTTCAGTTCACCCAGGCTCCTTTGCTAGACACATGGCTGACCAATGCTGCTTCGACATTATATTTTGTAGCATGGGTTTGTCTTCCACCACGGCGAGGACAGTGAGGTGGTGATGGTGCGGTGGTTGCCTACAGACGCACCCTCCACGCTACCCAGGTTTGACCATACTTCTCTCCTATCATTCAAGTGTACCACACTGATTGACCAGAAACAAAGGATGAGAATAACTTGAAAAATATTTTTTATGACAAGATTTATCTTCTCTGTGGGACAAGCATGGGAATGTTCATATTATAGTTCATCTCTGGATGACAATATGAAAATAGAATCTATTTGAAAGAAATTTATTATAATTTTAGAAAGCAAGACTTGAGGCATAAAGAAAAAACAGGCAATTTATGGAATTGCATGCTATGGAATCAATTTTATATCCAGTGCCACATGTGAGTTGTATGTAAATGGGCAGCTTGTTATGAATGCCTCATAAATAGTGGAAGTGATTTGTGTTCAACTAATAATATGCTTGTATTATAAGATCTTGTATGTCACACCTCTAGCAAAAATTATCATGAAACTCCCAGCATCAGGATACCATTACCTCGTTCTTATGAATACAGGATTTTTACAAATGATGTCTATCAGTATGCCTCCTTAACCTTATCTCATCTTTTCAATAAAAGTTTTATGTGCATGCTATTGCATTACATAGCAACCAAACAGTTTCCCTGCTTTGTTTGAAAAATTAATACAGTATATATATATATATCACTATTTTGACTTTTTTGCTGTATTGACCATGAAAAATTCAACTATTGCCTTTGGCCACTACAATATTCAGAACCTTAACAATAAGTTGCAGGAAAATATATCCTATAATTTTTTCTTCAATTTTATTCAAGCATCAAAAAGTAGTAGTTTGTTTGTAACTACGGTATATGTCCACTCACTGAATTGTGATGCTCCATTAAATGTGTAGTCTTGTACTTTGAAAGAATTGATACTCATTTGCTATTGTGTATGAATTTATAAATATAATAAATTACAATTATGCTTCTTGTGTCTATTTCTGCTGATTTAAATAGGCCAAAAACACCGCAATTGCCTGCCTGTTTCTTTGCCATTTTTCTAGAGTAAATGTTTTCACTTTTTAGCACATTTTCTCATTTATGGAAAAATGCACTATTGTGCTCGCCATGTCTGTCTGTCAGTCTGTCCGTCTGTCCTTAACCTCAAGTGTTTGTTGACGAAAAAATGCGCTCTCTGTCACTCACTGCAGTGAGTACTGGGTTATATTTTTTCTAACTACACAAGTTGGGGTCATATAAGCACATTAGTCAAGTATCATGGATGCCATTATTATTATTGTTGTTAAAGATATTGAATATAGTCATAGGGCAGCTAAGAGAAGGAGAAAATAATGACCACTAACAAGGTGTCTGTTGATGCAGATATGCACACACGGTGGTGGGGGTCGGGGCCATGGTGGTGAGGGAGGACTCGGGTCAGCTGCTTGTCGTCGAGGATAAGTACTGTCAGCGACCGCACTGGAAGCTCCCTGGTGGCTATGTCGAGCGAGGTCTGTGCTTCACGATATCCTCCTTATTTCAAGAGTGTTTCTGTCATGAGAGCTTTTCAAAAGCTGGTGCCTGGTTATGAGAAGTTTATAATTAGGACTTTACCAAACACTTCTGATATCAGCTGCATAGCTATGATGTAATTTTTGCCCTAATTCCACATGAGATTAGTAAGAATTCATCTCTATTATAACTCGTTTTATTGGTCCATGCTTGAATGAAAATTATAATGTTTGTAATTTTCAGTGCATTTGGACAAATAATATGGCGTTAAGATAAGGTATCAGCTTTGAAGTAGATCAATGCAATGGTTAAGAATAGCTTTGTGTTTCAATCTTACTGTAATTTAGAAATTGAATAGCTTTTATTTCTGGAATTTTAAAACAAATTTCATCTTCTTACTAGTAATCTTATATCATGTTTGTTTAAGGTTATTCTGTTAGAGCCTTAGTAGCTCTGGGCCAGCACATGTACTTGTATTTTTTCTCCACATCCTCCAAAAACGCAATGTCTTCGTTCTATGAACGTCACAAAAAGTAATGAGGGGGGTGTCACTAGAACTTTATTCGAGTTTGTACCTGTTTAGATGAGCAAACTCAAAATATGGTCATAGTTAATTATCCCCATGATACATTTGTACACAATTCAGTTAAACATGGCACGCCAAATAAAATAGCATAGCTTAATGTCATTAAGTATGTGATTCTTAGATATTTGATTCCAGATTTGAATATAGTCTTCCCATGTGAGTTAATTTATCACTCATACCAAATCTATGTCTGGAATTCAGTATTTGAATCCTGTTACATGAATGTACCTCGAACTCGTATTTGGTAGAGCAGGCCCGATGTTGTGGACTGAACTCAAGAGTTGATCACGTAGGGATAAACCATTTCCAATTCTGATCAATTTTTGTCCCATAGAAAGTTCTGGTTCGTAGTGCTTGATGCCTGAACATTTCTTCACCTTATATACTTCAACTAATGCCGGGTCCCTTAAGAGCTACCCTATACCCATGTTCAGAGCGATATACGGTAACTAGTGGTATCAGTTCAGAGTACCAAGATTGTAGCTGGGAGGTGCGGGTTCGATCCAAGCTCTGTGCGCCAGTTTCTGGTCAGAATCGGCGAGGAGGCCGGGCGGTTAGGCAAAGCAAAATAGAGGCAGTGAGTTGCGTGTTTGAGACCGCAATTAGCTGTGAATGTTCTGCGATGTTAAGAATCGGCGTACGGCCTAATAAACTGTGAATATGCAATTATTATTGTTCAGGAGAAGACCTAAGCGAGGCGGCAGCGCGGGAGGTGTTGGAGGAGACGGGCGTGAGGGCGGAGTTGGTGTCGGTGGTGGCGACGCGCCACATGCACAAGGCGGCCTTCGGCTGCTGTGACTTGTACTTCGTGGTGCTCATGCGACCAACCTCCACACACATCACCATGTGCACGCAGGAGCTTAATGACTGCCGCTGGATGAACGTGGGTCACGATGCTGTCATAACTCGTGGTTATTCACAACTCTAACTCATTCTCTACTATAGAATAGAATAGAAGTAACTGCGTTGAAGAAATAGGCCCATGGCCTGTTGCCGATTCTTGAACTTTTCGTGACTTGATTCACAAGGGATCCGGCCTTTGGAACCCGATCTTTCCATAGCTGACGATTGATTGAGATAGCTGCTGGACTTATTGCCTGCTCCGTAATTTGCTAGGCATTTTAAGACTGAACATATGCTCCTGCATAGCTTCGTCTAGTCTGTTTTTTTGAAGATGTTCATACTCGGAGCGTCAACGATGCTATCAGGGAGGCTGTTCCACATGTCGGTGACTCGAAGCGAGGAGAAATGTTGTAGCATGGATGTGTTCCAACGCTGTTTTTTTAGTTTATAGCCGTGGCCCCTGGTGTTGGTTCTTGTTTCAAATTCTAGTAATCCTTCTGGGACCTTGTATAAGTCATGAGTATACTTGTATGCTTCAATGAGGTCCCCACGCAGACGTCGATAACTGAGGCTTGGAAGCTTACTACTGTTACAATCGTCATCTATTGAGCTCTCAGTATTCAAAGATTTGTTAACTGAGATTAACATCAATAGACGGAAGCTTAACGAAGTTAAGACGTTGAAAGTTAATGAAAAGATATCAAACTCAGAATCGCGCTCATTGTTGACTGATATTTTGAAATTATATTTGAATATTTGAGAAGACACCATGTAATTTTCAAGTTTATAATTAAAAATATAAAAAAAAAAGTCAAAAAAGAAATTGACGCTTATAGAGGTGTTTCTTGCAGATATCTGAATACGCTGAGCATCCTTTGGTTCACGAAACGAACAGATTGTTCGTACAGTGCTACCTTCAGAGTAAAGAGTACGGCGCGAGTATCCGTGCTACGCCTCTCGTGCACAGCGTCACCAACCGCCAGCAGATCATTTACTCCATCGACCACGGCAGTCGCAGCGAAGTGGTCATGCAGGAAAGCAAGAAGCAAATGGCAGACGACGGCCGAGAAACTGCGAGATGCGGCCCCATGCAGGCTACTTCGTTGTGTAATGGAGCTAATAGCAGCATAAATGAACTTGAAATTGATGAGACCCAAGATTGATAGAACCATTAGCACAAGACATCGAGTGCATATACCGCTGCGCTTGTTTGAAGTCTGCGAAGAAGCAGTTTTTTGCTCAGTGAAACTCCCTTGCAAAATAACCACTTGCATGAAAATAATGAAACTAATTTGTATGCATGAGCATACAATTGAGGATTAAAATAGCCGTTTGTTGCTTGCTACAAACTCCTACATCGCAAAAGACTGACACTTTGACTCACAAAATCATTGAATTTTCATTGATTCTATGTATTTAATGACACAGTGAAAACATTCCGATCCCAACATGATGGTCAAAGTCTGCTCGATTAACTGAGATTAAAAATTCATTAATTAGTAATGAACTTGTTCTAAAACGATCGTACTTTCAGGTTGTATGAGCTTTTAGGTTCTTTGGTGAACTCGAGAAGCGCTGTACAGTGTTGGTCTTTTGAGATGCATTTGTTGTCTTAATGCTCTGAAATTATCTGTTCACATTTATGAAATTAATATAATTGTTTTAAAGTTTTAAGCGAACTCCGCCCATTTCACGGTTGGTACTTGCTACCAATCAACCTGCAAGCTAACTTGGTACCAATTAATCTGCCAGCTAATGCAGCACCAAGTAACCTGCAAGTTAACCCGATATCAATTGATTTGAAATTAAAACTGTTGAATACGCCTAAATTGGTCGTCCCCGGATTTTTTTTCTCCCCGGCCGATCTATTTAAAGAGCGTTTTATAACCGTGCACCTTTTTGTTTAGAAATTGGAGCTTGGGATGTAGGCTGATCCATCGGCCACGGAGACATTAGTTATACTTGATCGTAAGTCTGTGATCACGTACACGTGTCTCGGGCTACTGACAGCAAGTTGTAGCTACACCGTGCTAGTGGCAGCAAGTTGTAGCTACATGTCATCGTGCTAGTGGCAGCAAGTTGTAACTACACGTCATCGTGCTAGTGGCAGCAAGTTGTAACTACACGTCATCGTGCTAGTGGCAGCAAGTTGTAGCTACACGTCATCGTGCTAGTGGCAGCAAGTTGTAACTACACGTCATCGTGCTAGTGGCAGCAAGTTGTTACTACACGTCATCGTGCTAGTCGCCGCCTAGTTTTCGACCAGATCCACAAACGTCTCTATTTCGGTGCAGCATTTTATGTTCTATCATGAAGAACTTCAATCTAATTTGTGTGGTTTGATTTTTATTGCAGAAATTACATGACGCCGGAGTGCGACTTATTTTTTTGTGACGTAGTGACACTAGAAAATTGCGAGCTCGTTCACTAGAGAACTTGCCCCGCCATGTGAACTAAAGAGAATTGTTCAAAACCTTGGTAACTTCTTAAAACCCTGTCTTAAAATGGATAACTTGACAAGTATAAAATAGTATAAATAATTGTCTGAAATCTTATCTAGTTGGTAGAATTCTCGAAACCTGCAAATGTTCGCCATTTTAGTTATAAGAGCGTAATTTGGGCACAAATTTTGAGTAACTATCTAATATAATTAAAAGAAACGTGTGAAATTATCTTACTTTTTGCACCTAGTACCAAAAATATCAAAGTGAAATCTGAGGGCAAAATTAGCGCGAGAGCAAGTGTGCTACAGTAGCATCAGTTAGTGTGAGTGTATGCTCCAAGTGTTATTGTGAGTGCATGCTCCAAGTGTTAGTGTGAGTGTATGCTCCTAGTGTTATTGTGAGTGTATGCTCCAAGTGTTAGTGTGAGTGTATGCTCCTAGTGTTAGTGTGAGTGTAGTGACATGATAACGGCTCCCTACACTGCCGTCATTTTTAAGAAGTCTTCCATCGTGATCACTCTAACGATAAGTTATAGAAAACGGACGGAAAAATCATTAATATGCTGAAGCTCTTGGTAAAATTTCCACGCATGTCTCGAACGATCGATATTTTAATGTAGCAGCAAATTAAAGTTTTGAGGAAGGTCGGCGTGGAGGTCGCTCGACGAGCCTGAAGTTTGCGGTAGGTACTAGGTAGATCTTTGCTTCGCTTCTGCAGCTCGTCGTGCGGGTCACAATTTCACAGGACTTATTAAATACTGGGTCTAATTTATGTCAGTCAACCAAGCTTAGATATCAAGTCTTCAATTTGCCGTGAAATTCGTTAAAAGTATTGAAGGGTATCTGAAGCGACGGCCATTTAATTATTACCAGAAAATCACAAATGTAGAAGTGTTGAAACGCGGTCACAATTTATGAATCAATAATGACGAAAAAATCAACCAAAAGCGGCGAGAACTATAAAGCCAAACGTGCATTTTTGTGCCTTATAATTGGCAATATTATTGGCCCTTCATGATTATTATCTTAAAAACACGCATAATAATTTAAATCGTTATAGTGGTGAAGCGGAATTAAAGTCCAACTCCAGAAAGGTGATGCAAGCATATTTTGGGATAGAACATACAATTTTATTCATTTCGTGGGAGTGGGCGAAAAATGCAAAGACAAACTTGCACGTATTTTATCAGTGCTATGTCTAGCTGAAAATTTCTTAGCACATAAATGTGACGCATTTATCATCAGTCTTGTTAATCCGTCATCAGCATGCAGCAGTCTCTGTCATCAGCACGCAGCAGTCTCTGTCATCAGCACGCAGCAGTCTCTGTCATCAGCACGCAGCGGTCTCTGTCGTCAGCACGCAGCAGTCTCTGTCATCAGCACGCAGCGGTCTCTGTCATCAGCACGCAGCAGTCATCCAGAGAATCAGAGAAATGGAGAGAAATCATCCATTATTGTGCAGGTTTGTATAATGTATTCAATAGCAATATATTTCAATGCCTCGCAGCTCAAGTGGCTCATTTCTCCATTTACTTAAAAAGCCACGAAGAGTATATCGCTGACAATACTAAACAAAAAACTGAACGAATGCGTAGCTTTGAATAAAACCTCACAATATAACACGAAATGAGAGGAAAAAGAAGAATAATGGCCTCAGGCTCAACATAGTCTTCAGTCATTAATCTGTTAAGTACCTTAACAAAAAGTAAGAGTAGCTACACGTTTCACGTTTTATTGGTCAGCATTAAAATTATATTCCTAGCGTGAGAACTTCTATTGCAAGTGCATGAGCGTAACAAAAGATTTGCAATAAAATAATCATTATTTTGGTTTATTAATCGCGGGAAAAACTGTGTATTCTTGAGAATATGCAAACGCACATTAACTTTATCTTGAAGTTTGTTCAATTCCGCAATAAGCTCAGATTATTACGCGACCGAATAGGGCACAGCCGAGTCAGAGCTACAGCCATAACTGAAGGGAGAGATGTGCAGCCTAGGGTATGTCTTAAAGTGCCTTCTAAAAATTTGTCTGCTAAGAAAACAAACTTAATCTAGAACAAGGAAATTAAAATGTGATAGTCAATTACACTAGAATGCCAGTCCTACATCGTTCCCATAAGCTGGATGTCCAGATCCCGTTATCTAATGCAGATTTCATCCACATCTTTATTTATTAATAACCAGTGCAAAAATTACAATAACAAAAAGATTATCAACGGCAAATTAGTAACTTGTTGAAAATACGGCACACGATAACCACAACTGTTCATGACTGATATAGGGCAGCAATGACCCTACAACTCAACTGAACTATTCTACCGAATTCAGATAATCTCCAAAGTAAAACTTAAATCTAACACGTTCAATTAGCTGAATTTCTCCAGTTGAACTATAAGTCTGCGCTGCTGTTAAGAATACTTCACTGATTGTTACTAAGCAAAGGTTGTATACAGTGTTTTACTGAGCAGATATGCCTCTGGTAAGAGGGGTGCGAGTGAGGAGGCTCTTCCTACGGCTGGAACGCCCGTTGTCAGGCGTGATGAGGTGACCAAAGTCGACGATATTCGTGTTGCTGCTGAACATATTCTCATCGTTGACATTGATGAACGTATCCCAGTAATCGCTGCTGATCTGCAGCAGCTTGTTCATCACCTGCACACATCCAAGATTCATTGAGCTGACAAACAAACCCGATCTTACCGAATGAGGAGTTAATTATCAAATGAAAAAAAAAACAGACTTTTCACAGACAGCAATGAAATTGAAAGTAAAATTAACTTCAACGTGTAAAAGTTTCTGAAGTGTAACCTTTTAGACAACAATAAAATTTTATGAGAAAATTTTTCACGCCGTACGTGCCTACGCACTCAAAACTGTTCAGATGTGTAAGGAACACAAGCCGGGATGAGTTCCAGAACGAAGAGAATTGCCTCGTTTTCCTTACAATTAAATGCAATAAAGATGAGAGTCTGAGAAAAAATTAAAAAGTTGTTCTACACAGCACCGAACGAGCAAAATATTAAGCACCTTGCAATAATTCTAATGATAAAAAAACACGATTTAAGTGGCATTACAAGAAACTAAAAGGTAGAAACTATTGAGAACTTTATGCGTGACAAAAGAAATAAGTTCATCATAGCAACAATAGTGATGGCTAGAGTAATGTAGCTCAAGAGTAATACGCGGATTACTTTACTAATAAGAACACTTGACACACGTTGAAGCTTACATTCTGCTGGTCTGTGGTCTGCTGGAGGAGCATTTGAGGCTCAGGGTCTGACACCGAGTAGCCCACCAGCGTTGGCCCGAACACCTTCGCCAGATTGCCGACTGGCATCATGCACTCCTTAGCTTCACTCACACTGCGAATAAACAGCCAGTTTTAGGCATCAAATAGGGAAAATTACATTTTTTACACGAGTCCAATTTTGATAAATTGCACGCCCCAAAAATGTTACAGTAGCAACATTCAATCAATTCTCTGCTTTTCCACTGATAAGAAATTGGAGGGTTTTCGTTTAAGAAAATAAAATTCTTACAATTTAAACAGGAATGTTTTCAGTTTACACATCAAGTCATCAACAGAATGGAAGCAAACAATAACTTCATTAGAGAAAGTCTTAAGCTATTGTTCAATAGCTAATTGTTTAGTGGTAAATCTCAGTTTTTCACACTCAATACAGAAAAAATGCCAGAGCAAATGTAGCGAAATTTGGAATCCTTAATGGCAAATCTATTATGTATACTGAGAAATTTTCAACATAATGGCATTGTTAGATTCCAGTCCCGCTGTGCCTAATTTTCAATAAACTTTGTCTGCAAACAGAATCATTACTTTATTTAATGACAATTCCTTGCAAGATTCTTACCCAGTCAGTAATAAGAGAGATGTAGCGAGCATAATGGCACTGATACAAACTAGTTTTTTGATATTACCAGTCACGCTGATTTTTCCCAACAATACAAACCGCTGCAAGTGCAGGATCATCCAAGCGAGCGTATCCCTGTTGGGCTGAGGCAGCTCAGAGATGCACTGGTAGAGCGCAGCCTCGCAGTCTGCCTCCTCGCGCTTGTTGGCGCCCGCCACGAACTGGTGCCACAGGCTGTGCGTGATGAGCGGCTCCTTGAGGCAGCGAAGGAAGTCCTTCACGGCGTTGCACATCACGTGCACGTCCATGTTTGTCAGGCACGGGAAGCCTTTACCCCGCAGAAACTTTTCCTGTCATTTCAAACGTCGAGAGAACTCTCAGTTGTTATGTAATGATTGGCTTCATCACGGCCTTGACACACCACAGATTTGTCCGTTCATGTAAGAGTGGAGGGAATTAATGCCCAATCAGTAAGTACCTACATATAATACCTATCCTTAAACCCATGTCTAAATTTCAGTCCAAAACAGTAGCAAGATAGTCTACTTTATACTATCCATGATATAGAAGACACATCAATGAATAATAAATACAATGAACTCGGCAAAAAGTGCAATGTTCGACTGAAAATGCCATTTTGCTCTCTGAAATTACAACAACTAAACGTCATATGCCGAACGAGACGTTCAGTGATCAGTAAAATTTGCAACTGTGTATTACCTTGAGGCTTTTGACGTCTCTCTCGAGCACAGAGACCCTGTAGAGGCCCAGCTCAGTGAAGCCCCTCCGCTCGATCTCCATAGTGCAATGCACCACCAGCGCAGGCACCATCGGCGCCACGGCCGGCGTGTAGTCAGCAATGCTCCCCTGGTCAAATATTGACACAGTGATGGCCGAATTAGGATAATAAAATTGATTAAAACTAAACTATACTTGATTGCTAAAAACTTAATGACTTGATCTTAACGATTGCAGCACAAATTTTAATTAGCGCAATTAAATGGAGTTAAGATGTTTGCCAGGAAAGACGGTATTTACGGGGTTCAACATCAATATTGCCAATTTCAGGCATAGGAACTGGAAGTTAGGGTCACCTCTAGCCTCCAAAGTTACGTGCAATTTTTCCTAAGGCTAAGAGAATGCAACTGTAAATCTAACACAAAAACCTAGAAATGCCAATTTTCTACTTTCACTTAAAAGTCAATCCGCAAGCTGACTGAAAGTAATGACTGAGAAACTTTCACATTAATCAATAAAAGTGAGATCGGTCGTCATAAACCTTTTTTTGATTAAAAGACAAGCTTTATAAAAGTTTCAAGAATGGACAAGTCTTGTCACAACATACAATACGGAGCATGCATATTAATTAGGTACCGAGCACTGCTTGGAGCCTGGCGTCGACGCAGCAGGCACACAGGGCAGGGGTACAGCAGAGCGGCAGTCGAGGTGGCACACCGCGCGGCAGTCGCGGCACTTCAGCACCTGCTTCCCGAACTTGATCCTAGCGAGGCATCAAGCGTTATTAGAACATGAGCAGAAGAATGATCCTGCCGCGGCATCAAGCGTTATTAGAATATGAGCAGAAGAATGATCCTGCCGCGGCAGAAAGCGTTATTAGAATATGAGCAGAAGAATGATCCTGCCGCGGCAGAAAGCATTATTAGAATATGAGCAGAAGAAGAGTGATCCTGCCGCGGCAGAAAGCGTTATTAGCTTTAACTGACACGACCTCCTTGAAACTAAAAGTTATTCAAGATTTTATAGAAGTTTCAAAGAATGGAAAAGTCTTGTCACAAAATACAAAAATAAAATGTTTGCAGATTAATTAGGTACTACCGAGCACTGCTTGGATTTTTATTAGACAAAAAAATTAATATTTATCAACGGTAAGCAAAAATTAACACTGATGAAATCATTATTGGTATGAATGAAGCTAACAGGTCACGATGACCGGAACTTGAATTCTGATCCAACTTCATGGGACTTTCTTCAATCTAACGACCATTTGTAGAGCAAGCAGGGCTGTACTATCAGATTTCTCTCAAGTACACGTAGCTGCCCATTCTTTGTGAATGGTGTGTTTAGTTTGAAATGAAGCAAAGTACTTGGCTGACGGAGTGGCGAACTCTTCAACAACACACAACAGCTTCAAAACTTTACGGACATGTAAAGCTCATTACTCGTTTATATCTGAATTAAAGGGAGACGGACAAGCGAACTAAAAACCATCAGAGTAGCAAGAGAATCTTCCGATTGACTCCTACAGCCCTGGAATTTACATCAGCTACTGCGATTTCATCAGTCTGGAACATGTACATCATCTTGGTATGATGAGAAACACATGTACTGCAGCACACATAGCACAACACACCTCTTGCCACAAGGCTGGCAGTACTCTGACATGTACATCATCTTGGTAGTGAAGCAGTGAGGTCGCTGGACACGTGAGGCGGAGAGATGCGACCGCAGCAGAGGAGAGCCTTGAGGAGGCGTCGAGTATTGGTTGGTGGGAGTCACGGCCTGCACACAACAACTCAATGACAACGCTACATCAGCAGGGAGTAAAGAGCAACTCAACAAATGCAAGGCTTTTACTCTTATTTAACAGCCAAAATACGATCAAATATGAGCTTGAATTGAAAATACCCACAGATATCCAAATGTTAAGTGAGATAAGTTCAATTAATTAAAAAAAATTTGATATGGACTAGGTATACAAGGTTTAATTTAAGTTTAGTAGAGTTCTTGCAATGAGCATATATATAAAATGCGAGAAATTCATCATTCCTCATTGTCAATTCATATAAACAATGTTTTCTTTATTCCATCTGCATGCATTTATTCTATTACATCCACTACCCTAAACTTGTCTGATAAAATGAAGGCATTTAAAGTCGAGGTTATAAAAAGAGCCATGAGGTTAGTTGCTTCTAGTCATATTTGCTCCTTTTTAAAACTCAAACAAGCTCTGACAAAATCATGGAAACATCGTCCATAAACTTTCCTTACATTTGTTAATAATGGCAAGTCAAGCTTGTTGATGAATATTACTATAAACGAGACAAAGACAGTGTACTATTAACTCTATGTGTACGGTAGTCTTAACATAAACACACACCTTTGTTATATTTAACATGGCAATAGTTTCTTGTGTACAATTAGAGACAACTTTCAATAAAATTTTCCATTAAAGATATGTCAAAAGTTTGTTTCTTGGACCAATTAGACAAAAGTAAAAAGAATCAAGAAGGCAAGACTAGAAGAGGACCACAGGCCTGAGGGTTGGCAGGAGGGGGCGGGGCATGTCTCTTCAGAGCAGCCGGGGTGCGTGCCAGGGTCCACTCTTCGGACTGCAGGGGGGGCGCCGACGGGGGGTACACGGGGGGCAGGTCGGGGTACAACCCCCCAGCCCCTTCTTCCTTGTCCTGCCAACCAAAATCAAAATGTTGATCAGCAAACGGAAATTGCCTGCTCTGTTGAACTCACTAACGTAGGTAACTAACTGCAACTATGTTGCAGTTAGTTACCTATTAACTAACTAACAATGTATTAACTATTAACTAACTGCAACAATGTTGCAGTTAGTTACCTACGTAATTCATTAATTCTCACAAGAGCAGGCTATCAAACTTCTGTGGGAAGCACATCATGCCGTAAATCCCAGCCTACATGTGAGGGTAACATGTAGCCTACATCGAGGGTAATCGCAGCCTACATGTGAGGGTAGCATTCACCAACATCCAATTTACTAACTGCTACTAACAACACATACATGTGATAACATTGATCAACTTCCAATTGTAAGGACGATTTATAATACTGGACTTAAAAAAGTACTATTTAAAAGAATTATAAATTAATTAACAAGATTTCCTCAGGGTAATGACGGCTTAGAAACATCAATGAATTTTAAATAAAGTTTGTGTGCTCTGCTAGATAATCTAGAACCCAGATGACCTTGTTTGAAATCAACAAAAGAGAGCAATGCACACTAACACAGGTTTCCTTGGAGCGTTTTTTTCTGCCGTTGTCATCGTCAGTGCTGGGAGCGGCAGCGCGCTTGCGGCCGCTGCTACGGCGCTTCCTGGCCGTCGCCGGTGCGGCGTTAGCGTCCGTGTTGAAGCTGTGGCCCGAGCGGAGACAGAGGGATGACGTGTCTAGGTCGTCCCCTTCAGTCAAGTCAATGTCGGACACGGCGTCTAGAGGGAAATGTTTACAGACTTAACTAAGAAAAAGTTGTAAGTTTGATAATGAATCATCACAATAAAATGTAGAAGGTACTGTAGATGCACATAAGCTGTTAGTATTAGTTAATTATTGCATCACCAACACTCACCTAAAGTATCACCATTCTCATCAATGGTAGACAGCACGCCGGCTGGAGACTCAAGACCAGCTTTGCTATAACGCCCGTCAAGAGCAGACAAGGCCCCCAAGGTGTTGCCTTGCTCCAGCGTCAGCGACAGCTGTGATAGCAACTGTTCATGCGACTCCTCGCCGGCAAATCCAGCGGCGCCGCTCTTGCGGCTTGTTGCCTTGAAGCTTTCCATCATTTGGTGAATCTGTTGAACCTGTGAGGTGCACAGCAGAAAAAAATATGTTTAATTTCAAGGTTTGTTGTAGAGATTAAGTTAACACAAGTTATGTTTTCTAAATGACCAAATGTGAGAAATAGCTCAGATGTCAGATGGTCATATGTTGGAAGGACACGAAAACATTTTGGCAGCCAAATGGTTCATTTCTGACATAGGCGGGACATCATATTTCTAGGTAATAGCTTAACATAAGACTGGCCTAAATCTATTAACTTGTATCTTTTAAGGACTACTGTATTATGCAAAAAATGGCAAAATAAATGTGAACGCATAAACACAGAAGCAGAAAAGACCTATTATTGTTCAACAAATTCTCTTTACATTTACCTAACAACATGGATGCAAATACATGGATGCCCTATGCTCACCTATTTTATTTTAATTAATTTTATTTTCAACCCTCATCAGACTTTCTGTATGAATAAAAATACCTAAAATTTGTACAATTGTTACTTTATAAAATCATGCAGCAAGACAAGGATTATTATCTTCTGAAAAGGATGAAAGCACTAAGTGAATTAACCTGACGCTGAGAAGCAATTCTTTTCTCTCTTTCAAGTCCAAACATATGCTGAGCATTCTTAAGCAGCTTCTCCAGTCTGGTGACTTCAGCCTGGGACTTCATATATTCTTGTTGAAGTCTGGTTAGTTCTGCCTTGTGCTGGGATCTATCTGTGAGCCAAACCTCCAGCTGCTCCACAAACTCCAGGAACTCTGAAATTACACATTCAATGTTGGCAATAGTGTAAAAACTTTTATTACAATTGAAATTAATACAATTTTTGTTTTCAATTGCCTTTGCCGAATAAATTCACTGATAAAAAAAAGATTAATTAATATCCATTTCAAGTTTCTGCATACCAGGTACTATTTGTAATTCAATTCTAATTTGTCATTAAAACAATAATTAAAACAATATTAGGCTCAAATTCAACCTCCAGGAATCTTGGGTGGTTAACCCTTTCACGGGTGTGTTACCATATATGATCACTTGAAATTGCGTCACAAAAAGCCTCACCACGGCTTCCGGTTTGTTTTTGAGGCATCCTTATAATGCCTCAGTCAATCCCTAATTATCTGACCATCGTTCTATCTATAGCATCACCAGCTGCAAAGTCCACAAATTGAAATATGAGCATTTAAATGAAGGTTTTGACTCGGACAATGGAACTGACGCTCTTTCCGCATTTTCTTCAAAATTTGGAAGTATCAATATATATATTTATTTATTTTGGCAACTTGATTAAATTTAACTAAATTAAATTTTTATGTTTCTAATTTTTCATTTGCATAAACTGAATTTTACTTATAAAGAAAAATTTTGTGTACTGATCGCTTTTATTGAATTCTTTAAGCGAGATTTAAACCTTCAATAGGCAAAATTTGCAAAAATTCATATAAATAAATATATTGTATACTACTTCTTACTTTCTTGAAATGGTTTCTGAAATTTTAATTTCTGGATATTTCAAGTCTTGCCCGCTAAAGGGTTAAACAAATCAATTTTTAAGATCTATAAAGGAAGAAAAAACAAAAGAACAGAAAGAAGTTAATTACAGAAGTAAAAGAAATTTCCTAGTTTCCACTTACGCTTCTCTGCACCATCGCTGAGGACCATCAGAGCCCGAATGCAGTCATCCATGCTGGCTTTTAGCCCAATAACAGGTTTGTCTGCTGCCATTTTGCAGAGTGCAGTGGAGGCAGTCAAGTTAAAAATAATTGTGATGATTGATCAGTATCCCATTTAATGAGTAATTTATATCTGAAAAGGTTGTACAAATAGGTAGTTAATAAAAAAAACAAGTCAATGGATAATTAACATAGTAAAATATACCATAAACCTTTTTGAAGCCAATTCAATAATGAATATTGTGCTCACAAAGTGTCATAATTTTGTACAAGAAAAAGTCACAAGTGACGTAAGTTGTAATTTAGAAAAACACTGTAAGACAGAATGGCACTGAATGCAAGTAGGTACCATCAAACAGGATAATAAGGGATGGTTTAGAGCATTTCTTGTTAATGAATTCTTATCATGAAACATTTCATAAACAAGTTTGGGCTCACTTCAAAGCTCTTTGCGATGGCTATTCTATGGCTTCTCTAAAAAAATTTCATATGCTATTAGTAAGGTGCCAAAGGGTTCCTGAATTACACCTGGGAATGGGGTAATCCAGAACACTTGAAATAAAACTCATTTTTAAAACATTTGAAGCATGCAAAGTGTACTCATCCATTATACTGACAGTACTCTCAAGCCCTCTTCCTTTGTAGATGATGTAGTCATGTAGATGTAGGATAAAAGGCATTTTCTGTGATTTTAACTCATTTTTCCTTTATTGATATATTACTATATCCATACATTACTGTATTATTGATGTGATATTACCATATCCATGAACATGCCATTCAACAGTTACAACAACCTTGTCCACTGCAAGCTTCATATCAGCAGCTATATGAAGCCATATAGCAGTTCTTCTGTATCTTTGCACTTACAGGATGCCTGTAATTTCACACCATTTCAAATGGGTCAAGTAAATTTACTATAACAAAAAAAGTTTGTAAAATACATACCTAAAACACAAAGGAATATTTTAGTGACGACCATCACATTTATTGGGATAAAAAAATCATAATTTAGGTTAATTAATTTTTATTCTATGTTGCCTGGTGAACAATTTTATCTATGACATTCTATGCACAGTTTGGTGATGACCGATGATGCACTACTTTTTTGTCAAGTGAAATTTTTTTGCTGAGTGAGATAAATCTAATCAGAAGGCTTTGTTGTTAATTGATTATTTTATTAACTGGAGCATTTGCTTACCAAGGCTCTACTGTAAATGTGTTTTTAGTGGTGTCCCTTATTCCCCCATCATGCAGAAATGGCCACCATTTCTCTCTGAAATGATATATGCCAATTCTGATGATAAAATTGTCAAGCCAACACCTGTGTGCAACTTTGACATAAGTGAAATTTCTTAATATGGTGAATATTTTTTTTGCTACAGACCTTAGCAAAAGTACTTCTCCAAAATCTCACTTTTCACATTATTTCAATGATTTTTTAGAGGCAGTAAATGCATGATTTCTTAACTTGCTATATGCTGCATAGATAGGAAAAATTTAGAACTTCATACCACTAATTTTTGTTTTGCACTATTTTAATTAGTTTAGCTGCATCAACATTTCTACGAAATGTCAGAAAACTGTCCCTTATTACCCCACCCATCCCTTATTACCCCACCCATCCCTTATTAACCCGTTTGATGGTACGCAAGTTCCGTCAATCACGTTTTGAAGCCAACACCTGTGTGCAACTTTTATGTACCGTCAACCGGGGCTACTCGGGACGGTTTTGAGCATTTTTTGTTAATAACTTCTTACGATGAAACATTTCATAAACAAGTTTAGGCTCATTTTATAGCTCTTTGCGAGGGCTATCGAATGGCATCTTCAAAAAAATTCCATATGCTATTCGTAAGGTGCCAGAAGCAAAAAAAGAGTGTCCAGAGTAGCCCCGTCAAATGGGGCTACTCAGGACACTGGGAATGAAACTTCATTTTAAAACACTTGAAGCATGCAGAGCGTACTCATCCATTACTAACAGTACTCTGAAGTCCTCCTCTTTCATTGTAGACAATGTAGAGGTAGAATAAATGACATTTTCTGTGACTTTTACTAGTTTTTCCTTCATTGATATGATATTACCATAAACATTAATTACCATCAACTGGGGTGACTTCCACTGTGTTTTTGATTCATGCTGGGGTAGTAAGTGCGGGGTCGTAAACGTCGGAGTCATAAACGCCGGGGTCATAAACGTCAGGGTTGTAAACCAGGTCATAAATGCCTGAGTGACTTTGGCCACTGTTTATGACTGTTTATTACCCCACTTTGGCCATCATTATGAACAAGGCCGAATCATCCAGTTGACGGTACCGTATTATTGATGGGATATTACTGTATTATTGATGCCATATTACGGTATCCATGAACATGCCATTGAGCATTTACAACAACCTTGTCCACTGCAAGCTTCATATCAGCAGCATCACAGCATTTTTTCTGTATCTGTAAGCTTACAGGACGGCTTGTAATTTGTGAGACGATAAGTGAACTTTTTTTTTGCACAGCAAGGTAAATGTAATCAATATTCTTTGTTTTTAATCAATTTTTTTCTTAACTGGAGCCTTTGCTAACTGAGGTTCTACTGTAAATGTGCTTTCCGGGGTGTCCCGAATAGCCCCTGGGGGGTGTCCCGAGTAGCCCCGCCGTGCGGAAATGGCCGCCATTTTTTTTTTGTAATGAGAAAATCTGTCAATTATGTTTTCAAGCCGACACCTGGGTGCAACTTTTATGTAAGTAAAATTTTTTAATACGGCAAATATTTTTTTTGCTACAGACCTTAGCAGAAGTAACTTTTCAAAATAGCGTTTTTCACCATTTTTTTCTGGAATTTTTCAAAGCTAGTAAATGTCGTATTTTTCGACTTCCTTTATACTACATAGATAGGAAAAATGTTGTTGTTTAGGCCACTATATTTAGTTTAGCAATATTCCAATTAGTTTTGCTACTATGACTGTTTTACGACGTGTCAGAGGTGCGTCCCGAGTTGCCCCGCCAGTCCGGAGTTGCCCAGGTTGACGGTAAGTAAAAGTTTTCTCCTGATGATTTCTTGTTCCATAATCAATGTTGATGAAAGTTCTTGATTTTTATGAGAAGAGCTGCAAACAATAGAGAAGGAATAAATTTTGAATATGACATTACTTGAAGCCTCTAAGTTTGAGATCCATAAACTTGTTTCTTGCTACCATCAGCATGTTACAAATGTAATGCACCCGGCTGAAAGGAATTGGTAAGGAATTGACAGGTACTGCATAATAATTTCTATTGTCTGCATGTTTTGCTCATAGGATGAATAAATGTAGGATAAATAAATAAAATTTTCACTGAATATCTTTGTAATTGATTGATCTTTGCTATCTTTGTGTGCTTAAATTTGATTATCATGCAAAATCTACCCTCATTGTACAAATGGTATCTAAAGTTACAGAAGAGACACAAAGAACATGTTGTACAGTTTAGTTTCAACTTGAAAAGGTGTAAAACCCCAGCATCATCTGTCAGATTTTTCTTCCAAGCTTCAGTACATACAATGGATAGAACCAGAATGTCAGGAATGAGGAACTTGTTATAAATTGGTGGACGCTGCCTTATTCATTTCAGTTTACAACAGTGGCAGCCATCTGAAATGAAAAATCTATAGGTGCTATTGGTCACGGTATTTGTTGAAAAATTATTATTCATTGATAGTAGTTGTTAAACAATATTTATAAAATATTTTGACAGGCTTCCAGTTTACGAAAAAGCTAAAAATTGCTCATTAACTTCACCAAAAGGTGTTGAAATTCTGATGACTACAACCACTCTATGAAATCTAGAGGCAAGGCGGCTTTGTAAAAAAATTCCAAAGTAAAAGGCCTCAATGGAGTGCTTCAATTTATCATAAAAATTGTATCCAACATTTCTATTCTATTTTACAAGTGAAATTCATAACTTGAAATGATAATTTACAAGTAAAACATGAAATCTTAAGTGAATTCTCCATCACAACTCTTTTTTTTAACCAAGTCTTCAGTTAAAAGTTTCTTTTATAACCACAGCCATAAGAAAGAAGAAAAAAATAATATGAAAAGAAATATTTTTCTACTAAAATTAGAATGAAATTAGTAATATAGAATGAATTTTACTCTTTGATATTAAATAATAATATGTATTAATTATTAATTTTATAAAATTTAATAAGGAGTGAAGCAAATTTAAAGTCTAGAATGGCCCACATACAGATTGCAGTGCCAGCAGCAGAAAGTAAATGGGACTACTTTATTGTTTAGTGTGTTTTACTAAGATAATACTTTACTATAAGATAATATTTAATTCTGTTTATGCACAGTCTGGTAAAGTGTTTTAGCAACATATTTTCCATTACTAATTATTCATTTGTTTATTTGTGGCCCACAAAATTGTTTCATCATGTGGCATCACATGCAATGTATCATGTGTGACGTCACCGAAAGCTCCACCTTGTGGCATGTAAACATGGCGTAAATGGCAATGCATTCTCATGTTTCCAATCTCTATTTCCCAATTGTGGTTATTGTGAATATTTTCAAACAGTATATTGTGATATTGGGAATAATAATGATTAAGATATTGTCAACATTCTAACATCAAAGTTCTAATGTCTTGAGATATGTGTTAGAAAAAATGCAAGCCAGTGCTTTAGCTAAGTTGGCTTGAATAGTAAAGCTTAAAATATAAACAAAGTGTGAAGTGTGCTTTAAATCATAACCTACACATTAAGCAAAATATTTTACAGTCCAATTCATTAGTTTTATAATTCACTTTGTGAATCGTGATTGTATTGTTTTGCTTGTGTATCAGTAATTCTGGTCACTGGATGCCGGTATCACTAGGGCAAGGGAGCTTGGCCTGGGTCCAGACCAGGCCCCCTTTGCCAAAACCAATAAGGAGCTACAATCTAAGAATTCCACTATGAGTCCAGTACACACACCATGTTTGGGTACAACCAATCACAGCTGGAAAGGATGACATCACAATCCCACCAACCAATTACAGCTGGAACAGGATCACCAATAGATATGTATATAATGGAATAAAAGTGGAAAGTTCCTGGCCTTTCCGAGCTTTCAGGTCCTGCTTTCCAACATGCTATGCATACCATGGTCAGGAAGATGTGCCAGGTGCATGGGAATTTAAATAGTCATTTTATCAACCTGCGCAGTGCCCCGCACTCTGCCACTGAAAAAAAATTAGCCGTGTGCATTACTCCTAAAGGGCTAAAATAGTTTAAATCTGGATGTAAGGCACCGCAATCACACACCATACACATGAATGTATATGTGCATCATGTTGCAGTTGGATACGAATTGACTAGATAGCTAATGCATCAACCCAGGTTCTATGAGTCAAGCACAGTTATGAATAGATCACAATTTGGGCAGACATGAATTGTGATCCATTCATAGATCACAATTTGGGCAGACATGAATTTCAGAACTAGAGAACACAACATGGTATGAGATGTGCCATCAGTTCCTTCTAACAAATGACTGGTTGGGGCAAGTAGGGTACAAACCTGTACACCGACGTCAGGACTACATTTGTGACATCCTCCCAGCCGGCAAACTAGACACAATCAATACCTAATAAAAATGTGTGTAAATGGACTACTGTCAACCGGGGCAACTCGGGACTGGCGGGGCAACTCGGAACGCACCTCCGACACAGCGTAAAACTGTTATAGTAGCAAAACTAATTGGAATATTGCAAAACTAAATATAGTGGCGTAAACGTCAACATTTTTCCTATCTATGTAGTATAAAGGCAGTCGAAAAATACAACATTTACTAGCTTTGAAAAATTCCTGAAAAAAATGGTGAAAAACGCTGTTTTGAAAAGTTACTTCTGCTAAGGTCTGTAGCAAAAAAAATATTCGCCGTATTAAAAAATTTTACTGACATAAAAGTTGCACCCAGGTGTCGGCTTGAAAACGTAATTGGCAGATTTTGCCTATCTCATTCCAAAAAAAAAAAATGGCGGCCATTTCCGCACGGCGGGGCTACTCGGGCCACCTCCCCGGGGCTAGTCGGGACATCTCCAAAAACGAATTTACGGTAGAACCTCAGTTAGCAAAAGCTCCAATTACGAAAAAAATTGATTAAAAACAAAGAATATTGATCACATTTTCCTTGCTCAGCGAAAAAAATTTCACTTGTCGAAAAATTAGTGCATCATCAGTCATCACAAAATTGTGCATAGCATGTCATGTATAGAATTGTGCACCAGGCATCATAGAATGAAAAGTAATTGACCTAAACTACGATTTATTTCTCCAAAAGATACGTTGGTTGTTATATGAAATTTTTTTGAAGATGCCATTCGATAGCCCTCGCAAAGAGCTATAAAATGAGCCTAAACTTGTTTATGAAATGTTTCATCGTAAGAAGTTATTAACAAAAAACGCTCAAAACCATCCCGAGTAGCCCCGGTTGACGGTATATAAATCAAGTCAATATGGCATAATTACAGAGAGCAATTAGACTATGAGATACACAATATTCAAGAAGAAATTGATCTCACCACTACCAAAGTGTTTTCTTGTTGCGCTGGTGGTCAGTAATTCCTTTTCTTTCTTGTTTTCTTTTGTGAGGTCAGTAAGAATTATTTCTTTTAAAAACTTACAAATAGATATGCTTAGTTTCTGGTTTTCATTTTTGATAAACTGGTTAGCGTCTCCATGGCATTGACTGAAGGTGGTTGTTCAGAGGTTGCATGAGTAGGACTTGTATTGAGGTTGTGTCTCCTTGAAGACTGGGCCACTTGGCTGTAGGTGTTCTCTTCTGTTGATGTAGCTGGTGGGGAGGGCTAGCTGCTGTGGTGAGTGCCTTGGGATCTATGCACATCTGCTTGAGTTGTAGTTGTCTGGAAAGAATATTCTTTTGGTGCACCTTTTTGTTGTGACAAATGTTTTGCTGACTGGCTGCTTTGGTTCTCATTGGTGTAGTCTTTTGAAAACAGATTTCTAAGCATCAAGTCTGTTTGCCTTCTGGCAGCATCATAGGACATGCCATCTCTTGTCAGTGAGTCTCTTGCCTTAGCTTGAATGCTGTATCAACACTCTCTATAGCTGGCAATATGAGGCCGTATGCAATTAGCACATTTATATGTTGTACTTTGTATGCAATGAAACCGACGAGGACTTTTTCTTGGAGCCTAAAAGAGGACTTCTTTTCCTAAAATCCACTTCTAGGACCATGGACTCTTCTTTCATTGATCCAGGAAATTTTGGCAGTCTGGTTATCTTGACTATTTTGCAGGGTTGTTACTGAAGATCTTAAAGCTTTTCTAGGTTGATGTCCAGACCCACGGGTTCAATGACACCTGAGCACGAGTTGATAAGATCCAATGTTGGTCTGTAGCATTTGATTTCCCAGTTCCTTAGCTTGGTTGTTGAAAGGAGTTTTTCTTGTTCCTGTTTTTCAGAGGGTTTGATTCCACTGAAATAATATTGCATGAGGGGTTGATTCCACTGAAATCATGTATTGAGGAATCATGGATTACTTATTGTACCGTAAAATGGGGTAACTTAGACCACTTTTTTTATTATAAATGATGCCATTTTTTTACTAGCTAAATTAAACTTGAATTGAAACATGCAAAATACAGGTCTATACTCTAGCTTCACTCACCATAAATTGCTGGCTCCTGCCTCTCATAGTTTTTATGTCTCTGACAGGCTTTAAATGATAGCTTTTTTTCGTGGGTCACATTTTTAATTTTTTAACCTATTAGATATGCAAACTTTTCAAATCTTTCTATTGTGTTATGTAGCCTCAGTATTAGGCCTTTAATGCCCATTGACAAAATTTTTTTATGTCAAATAGTTTTCGAGTTGTAGGGGTTTTTGTTAAAAAAACAAAAAGTGGTCTAAGTTACCCCGCCGGTCTAAGTTACCTACCCCATTTTACGGTAGTACTCTTGCCACTGAGATGAGGTCCAAGGAAATTTTTCTTGTGTCTGGTGACAGTTGTTTAATTATCACTGTGTTTGTTTCCAGATGATTTGTCAGCTGCATTGGTTGGAAATTATTTATATTGAGCTTTTTTGGCAGATAATCTAGGAGTCTTGTTTGTGTTAATGTTAGCAAGAGTAGCTGTTGGTTGGATCAAGCTGTCTGATTCTTGTTCAGAATCGGTACCAATCTGCCATTTATGCCTTCCAGGATTAGGGGACCCTTTTTGTAAGTCCATGCTTGATCTAGTTGCTCCATTGTTTTCTAGCACTTTAGGCTTGGGTTGATGGCCAGTGAAACAGTGATGTCTTCATCTGAAGATGCTTTGAGTCCAGATTGCAAGAGAGGGATAGCAGGATCTTGTGTTGGAGTTTCCGGGACAATGTTCTCATCATCACTGTTAGGCATCTCAGACTCAGACTCAGGGCTGGAAAAGTTCTATTTTTCTGAAATATCACAGCTCTAATGTCATAAATTTTTGTTCAATTGAAAAATTTGCGGTTTGCACTTCGCAAACATGTCCTTTAATAAAATTTTCAACTGTTGCAATCCACACTCCAGTCCACAGTATATATATATACTTCTATGCTCCTGCCTCCCACTAAAATAACATGCAGAATGTAATAACATGTCAACACAAAACATTTCACCCATGAAGATTGCGTAGTTGTGGTTACATCAAGATTATCAGAATAGTCATAGAATAGAATAGAATAGAAGTGTCGGCGTTGAAGACATAGGCCCATGGCCTGTTGCCGATTCTTGAACTTTTCGTGACTTGATTCACAATTGGGATCCGGCCTTTGGAACCCAATCTTTCCATAACTGACGATTGATTGAGATAGCTGCTGGACTTATTGCCTGCTCCGTAATTTGCTAGGCATTTTAAGACTGAACATATGCTCCTGCATAGCTTCGTCTAGTCTGTTTTTGAAGATGTTCATACTCGGAGCTTCAACGATGCTATCAGGGAGGCTGTTCCACATGTCGGTGACTCGAAGCGAGAAGAAATGTTGTCGCATGGATGTGTTGCTGTCTCTTATACACATCTAGATGTGTATAAGAGACAGCTGGTATGCTTCCTTCTTTGTTTTCAGCTTAGCTAAAACTGTACTGTTCATCCACCGATTTTTTTTGGCTCCACCAAGCTTAATTTTAGGTACATACGCAGCAACTGCATACGCAGCATACTGCATACGCAGCATACTGCATACGCAGCATACTGCATTATGACTTGTGCAGTTGCTGCTTAAGTGAAGACAAATGCTAGTGACTGTTTTTTTGTATGGGACTTTGTTAATAACATGGGTGATGGGTCTTTGTATGCATGGGAGTGATGCTGATGGGACTTTGTGAATAACAAGTTTGTAGGTCATAAATGGCTTTTCATGCCCCAGATATAGTATTCACGGATCAAAGAAATGGAATCAAGGCTGGCAAACCCATGAAGCCATGGCTTGAAAAATCTAGTCATGCCTCACCAAGTACAGGCAAGTAGGTAGATAAATTCCATGCCTGCTTTTCTCTGACTCTGCCAGTCTCAGTCTGCCATTATCATTATGCATTTGTTACCTTCAATGATCAATCACAACTCCACAAGTAGCAACTAAAAGTTATACAGAAAAATAAAATAAATGCTAATATAAATAATAAATATAATAGAGCAAATAGTTAAAGGAAAATATATATAACTTTTTTTCAGTAGTGGAACAGAGATGAATCCACTATGCAGAGGGTGGATGCAGTGTCGGCAATATATGGATTTTTAAGCCCAAAGCGTCGCCGGCCATTTTAAAGATGCGTCGCCGGGTAATTTTTACATTTTTTGCGGGAACTCATTGCAACTGATTTCCGGACAAGCTTCGCTGCATCGTAATCCATCCAACGTACCAGAAACCTTACTTTTTTTTCTAAATAGTTGGCTGAAGACTGAGAAATATATTAAATGCAAGAATTTTAATCTAAATGTGTTGGCAAGATCTTGTGAAGGCGAAAATTTTGCCAATAATGCGTCGCCGTAGGTCTTTAAATCTTCGTTCACTCTCTGCACAGTGGAGATGAATTATGGGCTAATAAAAATAGAACAAGTTTACACAGCAAATAGCTACAGCATAAATAAAGTCAAAATAATATTGATGTTTATAGCAAATACATACTCTAATTATATTACCAAATTCCAAACCTCAAGTCAAAACTTTGCAGGAATCCTAATTGATTGGGCTTGGGACACAAATTCAAAATATACACTTGACTGACTTGAGTGACTAGACACAGTTCACTGAACCTAATAGATGTAAAGATAAATGCAAATGAGGAAAAAACAACAACAAAAATCACATTGACAAGTTATTTAATGATGTGACCAGTGAGTGACTGACCACTGACCACCCACAAACTACTCCTTCCGAGTCCTTCGTCCTACCTCTTCTCATGGAGAGAAGAGGAGGGGGCGGAGGGGCGAGAAAGCCAGCCGGGTTCTTGATTCTGGACCGTGGACGGAACCCTCGTTAAATATACTCGAGCTTTATATAGAAGTATAGTCCAAGATCAATTTAAACGTGATTCATCAATGATTATTTGCCGGTTAACTTTACGCAATCAAGGGCGATAGATACTATAGAGTATAGAATATAGATGTTCACGCGATGAACGCAGCTGACTCTCAACTTTTAAATTAAGCCGCCTCCCTACCATAAATAGAGTCGGTACGTTTAAGTAACTTTTGCGCAGTCGTATTAAGTACCTTTGTAGATGATAATGTTTACCTGTTAATTTCATTAAAAACAGAATATTTTATCTAAAGAATGCAGCAAAAATTCCAAATATCAGGAAAAGACTAGAACTTTTTCAATGCATTTTAATTTTGACATTTGGACCTAGATTTCGATGGAATGAGCGGAAGATGAGATCTATTACGCCCCACTAAAGATCACAATACTAAAAATTTAGCGAAAAATATTTCCGAGACGGGCTCTAGTGACAACGAAATATATATTAATGCACATATTTACATTAGTATTAAATGACGAAAAAAAATTATTTAAACACGGGTGGTTATCGAGCAACTTCTTCTCAAGATCCATGATAAATTCAATAGGCTCCATGACACCCTTTTCAAAATTTTCATCAATAAACGTCATTTTAAGAATGTTATTCGATCCTGAAATATCAAGTCAATGAATTCTCTGGTCATTAACAGCTCGCGTTTCAACAAGATTTACATTACTGCACAGATTTACACAAAATCACCCGAACTGTTGGTAGCCGATAGTTTCGGTGGTTTCGAAAGCCGAAGGTGTTCTCTATCGGGCGATTTCGCCGAAACTTTTATTCGAGTTAAACCTAATTTAGCAGTTATACGAGCTTAAAATACTAACACCCTATAAATTTCTCCGCACTATTTATATTTATCCCCAGTGGTTACAGTTTAGAGTACCAGGATTGGCGCAGAGAGGCGCGGGTTCGATCCCAGCTTTGTGCGCCAGTTTCTGGTCAGAATCGGCGAGGAGGCCGGGCGGTTAAGCAAAGCAGAATTGTAGCAGTGAGTTGCGAGTTCGAAACCGCAAAATGCTGTGAATGTTCTGCGATGTTATGAATCGGCGACAGGCCTACGGCCTAATAAACGATGAAACTGCTATTATTATTGCTATTATTTTTTATTAGTGCTTTTGCTATTATTATTGCTATTGCTAAAAATTATTGCTATTGCTATTACTATTATTTTTGCTATTGCCATTGCTGTTATTATTATTATTATTATTATTATTATTGCTATTGCTATTATTGGTATTATTATTGCCATTACTATTATTATTATTATTGCTATTATCATTGCTAATTATCATTTTATTATCATTTTATCATCATTTTATTATCATTTTATCATTATTTTATTAGCATTTTCTTATCATTATATTATCATTTTATTGTCGTTTTATTATCCTTTTATTATCATTTTATCATCATTTTATTATCATTTTATCATCATTTTATTATCATTTTATTATCATTATATTATCATTTTATTATCATTTTATTATCATTTTATTATCATTTTATCATCATTTTATTATCATTTTATTATCATTATATTATCATTTTATCATCATTTTATTATCATTTAATTATCATTTTATTATCATTTTATTATCATTTTATTATCATTTTATCATTATTTTATTATCATTTTATCATCATTTTATTATCATTTTATCATCATTTTATTATCATTTTATTATCATTTTATCATCATTTTATTATCATTTTATCGTCATTTTATTATCATTTTGTTCAGTTGTTTTTTGTTTCAAACTGAGTTCAGATTGAGACGCGGTGGAGATCAGACGTGTTGTGTAGTCGCTCCCGGAGCCTGACCGACTTGTTTCCTGCTTTGAATTGCTTCCGGAACTTCATTGCCGTCGGTTGGCTGTGTGGGGGTTTTCTTTTACCACTCCACATTAAATTATTTAAACTCCTATCAGAGAATTAACCGGCCTAGCTAGTTAACCTGAATTATTCACCAAGGCACGGACAGAAACATAAAGATTGGCAGCACGAATTTGGTTGGGAGAAATGAACACACAAAAAATTGTTAGGTTATTTATTAGCTCAGCTCACGTGACCTGCTCGTTTTGATGCAGGAGGTTGATGCGCGTCAACGGGCCACCGTTGTTGGGTTGTAGCGTCGATGTACACATGGTTGAGTGGCGAGACGTTGGCGAGCTTATTCGATGCACATGGTGAGGCTGACGAAGTTAACTGAGCGTGCACGTAAAAAGCTCACAGAGTGTCTCTAGCGAAAGTTCTCTAACAGTAAAACGTGGTAAAGGGAACAGTGAAAATTCACTGACTATCTCAATTGAGTATATCACACTTCACAGCAAAGTTCACTGAATATTCACGGATGAGCGTCGGTAGACTGAGTTGGCAATTGAGTGCGGCAAGATGGCGGCGTGCGAGTTGGCGGGAAATGCGGCTTGAGACGCCGATAGAGGTGATGGCCGAGACAGTTGAAGTTGCCGACAGCGATGGCCTTAGATTCGGGAGATTGCGCGTGATCTTGATTTTATGCGTTGCAGGAAACAGATCCCGTAGAGCTGCGAAATAAGGCCTTTGTTAATACGCTATTCACATTTTACGACACCATGTCACGAATGAGCTAAAGCCACGTGAGCTGTTTATGGCATGAAAACACGCTAATTTTAATACATTAATTTAATTCATCAACCTGCAATGACTCTGACTTCTGAACTAACTTTACTCTTATACTTAACACATTGAATGAGAGCTATTCTACAGCAGAATAATTTCTAAGTTACGGAGCTTACATGGGAGATGTTGACGACTCAAAGTCAGGAGGCAAACAGAACGAGAGGCTATAAAAGAACCAGTGAGCAAGGGGCTGGAGATGTTGCCATCGACTGAGCTGCTTTCTCCGAAACTCTCGTGATTATTTTGTGATTATTTAATATGATTTAAAATGTACGACTTTAATGTGTATTGTAAGTGTTAATATTAATGTTAGTATAAGAAACATAAAAATTAGTTATATTATGTTAGTATGAAAAATATAAGAATTAGTGATATGTTATGCATAATATTAGTGCTATGTAGCGAGATCCGCTACAGCTGTGCTGTACTTCCGGAACTTTATTGCCGTCAGGCGGTTGTGCTGTACTTCCGGAACTTTACTACCGTCAGGCGGTTGTGTTAAACAGGCTTGTTTCCGGTGATTTATTGCTGTGAGAGACCCTAGCTAAATCTCAGTGAAGGAACCCGGAAACCATTAAACAATTAAGAAAGAAGATATTTCGATGGCTGGGAAGAAAGTAAACAAGATTGTTAAGAAGGAATGCGGTTCTTCGAAACAAGATGCACCGAAAAAATCGTCCATGAGATCGAAGTGCGTAGTTGAAGATGCTTGCAAGTTCTGCAAAGCGACCTCGTTGAGATAAGATGATCAGATGGTCATCTGTGAACACTGCGAGGACTTCATTTGCATCAGTTGCGCGAAGCTGAGCTCTGAAGGTCTGCAGGCGTTAAGTGTTAATCAAACATCAAAACAAGCGACTCTGTTTTCTGTAGAAAAGAATATTTTCTTTCCTACAGAAAACAGAGTCGTTTCACTGGTTCTGTAGCGACTGCGAGAAACCGACTCTCCGTGCCAGGAAAAGCGAGAAGCAGATGGAAGAGAAATGGTTCGCTCTGTTCGCAGCATTTCGAGCTGAAATGGAAAACAATTATCGGAAAGAGATGAACACGTTGAGTAATTTAGTTGGCTCTTTGAGTAATGAACTGAGCTCGTTGCGCAAAGAGCTGGTCGAAGAGAGAGCTCAACGGAAAAATACAGAAAATTTTGAAAAGATGGAACTGAAGAATCACAACGTGGACATAGCCGAAATTGCTAGCGAAAGCTCCCGCGAATTACTAGACAGAGAACGAAGGAAGTGCAACCTTGTTTGGTTCGGCATTCCCGAAAGCACCGCATCTGAGACGAACGAACGTGTGATAGCCGACAATAAGTATGTGGCAGACTGTTGTAACAAAGCTCTAAGCACACCGGTTGATATTGCATCGTGCAAGAGGTTGCGCTCCAAGAATACTGCTAATAACGCCTGCAGAGCTCTATTGGTGACTGTGAAGGATCCGGCCCAGGTTTGGAGCGTGCTGAAAGCAGCGAAAAAATTAGGAGAAACTGTTGAATTCAAGTCTGTTTTTGTGAAGAAGGATTCCACCCCTTTAGAGAGGGCGGAGTTCCGCAAGAAATGGCTGGAGCGAAACAGACGCAGAAACACGGAAAATCATGTCAACACCAGTCAACATCTCACGAGGACTCCGACCGCTCGCCGACAGCCAGGGGAGATGGAAGACAATTAAATAGCGGAAATCATGTATATATATATCCAGTTCTGTAAATAAGGTAAAAAGTTTACTCATACATCAAGATGGAAGCGCACAAAAAGTTTTGAAATGTTTCTACACGAACTCTGATTCCGTTTTGAACAAAAGAAATGAACTGTTAACTGTGATCGGAAACGAGTGTATAGACATTATTTGTATTACAGAGACACTCCTTAAAAATCACGGGGGTAAAATTTTACCAGTTGAATTTCAGTTGCCAGGTTTTGATTGCTTTCATAATTTAAGCGAAGAGCAGTGTAGTAGAGGTGTAGCTCAGTGGGTTAGAACCTTTTATGGGGCCCAACAAGTTAAGTTATCAGAAGAGCACCAATCAGCTAGAGAATCAGTGTGGTGTGAGCTTTCTTTAAAAAGTAGGTATAGCCTCCTTATAGGTGTCCTGTATAGATCACCCAATAGTTCCTCTGATAACGATAAAGTACTGAACAGTCTTCTACCAAGCATGACTTTCAGCAGGTCGCATACGTTAATCGTTGGTGACTTTAACCATCCAGAAATAGACTGGGCACATGAATCCTGTCCAAGGGATGAGAATCACCCTTCATCCTCGTTCATGGAGTCTGTGAGAGACTCATTTTTATACCAGCACATCACAAAGCCAACCCATTTTAGAGGTAATCAGACTCCAAATACTCTATACCTAGTGTTTACTAGTGAAGAATCAATGGTAGAAGAGCTTCGCCACGAGGCTCCGTTGGGCAAAAGTCACCACCAGTCATTGTTTTTCAGTATTAAGTGCTATACAGAAAAGACGCCTCGGAAGCGTGAACTTTTCAACTTTGCGAAAGGCGACTATGTTAAACTTCGTGAATCAGTGAGTGCAGCGAACATTTCGGAAAGTATCATGAACATGAATGTGACGGAGTCTTGGTCATTCATCAAGAACATAGTTATGTCTACAGTTGATGCGTGTGTACCAAAGATAAAGCTCGGTGGAGTCAGAAAAATACAGTGGATGAACATTACGGTTAAAGCAAAGCTAAAGGCAAAGAAGGCAGACTACAAGCGTTATTTACGAACTCGTAGCGATGCTGAGTATAACCTGTATGCAAGAGCTCGAAATCAAGCCAAAAAAGCTTGTAGCACAGCAGTCAAAAATTTTGAAAGAGACGTTGCCAAAAACTCGAAAAAGAACCCGAAAGCCTTTTTCTTGTATGCTA
>NW_025945610.1:0-759 GCF_000764305.2 Hyalella azteca
TAATAGAGGTTATTCAAATCATAAGAAACATGTCTGCACAACTGGCGTAACTCGAGTTTCTCGCAGCAACTCAGCAAATTTATATAACAAATATAAATTTGAGATATATAGTACCGTTTAATAAATGGTATATTTTATGTTATGCAAAATTCAAGACTCACATATATAAATAATTAAATATGCTTCACGTGGCATGAGCCGGTGTTCATTTATGAAACACAATATAACGGAGAAGACGCGAGTAGTAAGTTGTTCAGGTACAATAGTTTTGAAAGATAGCCTGAACAAGGGCTTCGTCATATTGACATGACCGCTCTAATGCCGCTATTTTGTCAACAACAGCCGCGAGTTTATCAATATCCTCGAAACCTCATGAATATTAATAATTGATAATATGTGCGAGTTGAATAATATTGACATGATCTTATGAATTTAGTGCGTGGAGCAACAAACTAAGTCAGGACTAGCCTAACATCCGCCTCATTTCATGAATATCCAGCATAGATCAACGAAAAAAACCCTAGTTTATTAAAATCCACGCATTTCATGAATACATGTCAAGGATTCTCACAATAATCCTCCGTTTAAATAATATCCACTCCACTTCATGAGTATCCAGCAAAGATCATCGTTCTCCGGCAATCTTCGCATTCGCCGTTTGAGTTCAGGGTTGAGCCTGAGGTCAGGTTTCATGCCTGCGCACTTACCTGATGTTGGATCAACTTCCAAACTTCCTAACTGAACACCGTATTAATTTAC
>NW_025945611.1:0-508 GCF_000764305.2 Hyalella azteca
CATCGCATACAGTTTTCGGAGAGTGTTCCCTTTGTTTGAACATCTAATAACTTCGTGCTTGGAATTCTTTGATCTTGTTTCAAGTGCTGAGTAATATACTTTACTAAATTTGCCGTGAAATATTTAGCTCGTTTACTTGTATTCCTGACACATACACGGTCTATCTGGCATTTTTCTTATTAAATTTGCAATAAATTTGATAGGAATTACTGTTTTTTTAATTAACTTGTCATTTATTCCCGTTATTTTTTGTCAGGATAAGGCCGAAATTAATCATACTTCAGGTGGCGAAAGTCAATATTTGGAAATTTCACCTTGTTTGAAATAATATGAATTTTAAGCATATCACGCTTAAATAAATAATTTGTTTTATGTTATTTACTTAAGTGTGTGAGGTGACTGCATATAGTAACTCAACTGATTAATGGGGAAATATTTTTCTTTGCGATTCCTCCACTGGTTCCAAACCGAGCATTCGAGAGGGACTTAACCCTCTACCGCCGAATGT